>NW_027511494.1:300000-568603 GCF_048772815.1 Callospermophilus lateralis
TGTGGGTTTGTGGTTTTGTCTCATGTTCTGAGAATAGGTAGCAGTGGCAGTTTGTTTGGTTTGCAGTGAACTATTTCTACTAAGTCGTTTCACAAGGCATGTGATTCTATATCTGTGTACCTCACTGTGTCCGTGGTTGTAGACATTAGAAAAAAGAATGCATCAATGGATGTGTCCTGTCTACTAGAATGCTTCCCAGCATTTATCCTGATGAATTAATGAATGGACCAGGGCTTGCCTTATCAATGGCCAACATCTGCTATCTTCCTAAGTTCCTGTTTTCTTCTGGAATTCTGGCCACTCTCCAGAATAGGCTCATGGTTTTGTGTCCAAGATATGTACCACCTCCAAGCTCTGTCACATGGTTATGTACTGAATAGCTGAAGGGAATGGTGAGCATCTCAGAAAACGTAGATATCAGTGTGACTACTAACCTCTCAGTGGAGAAACCCTGCTTTGGGCCTTTTGCTTATAAAATCTTCTTTTGCCCTGAAAGTCAGGAAGGTCTTTGCCTCATGCCAACCCTTTGTGAAGCCTGAAGAAAACAGTTTTCAAATGGAAATGAATGGGCATCACCTGTGGCTCTTTGCTTAATTGCTTTGGTATGGGATATGTCTGAATCAGGCTCTTGGCCCTGTGTGAGTCTGTGACTTAGATTGTCAGCACCTGATGGATGTAAAGAAAGATCCCATGTGTGCATCCAAAACCAAAATGGCCAAAAGAGCAGTCATTGTGGATGAAGTCTCTCGCCTTTCTCTGTAAGGTTCCTGATCTCCATCAAGTGAGAATAGGGATCCATTGGATCAAATGAGTTCTTCAAAGCTCTGCAGAGGCTAGCCCATTGCGGCTTGCTTTTTCTCATGACTCAAATACACATAAAGAATCTAAACCCCACAATCAGTAGGCCTCAAATTGGAGAAGCGGAGCAGTATCAAATGTAGGCCTATTGGATCACTCCTGGTTCACAGGAAGGGTGTCAGGACACTCGAACATTAGGCAAATGAGGGGCAAAAGAGCTTATTTTGGACACTGTCTTGGACTGTGCCCCTCATGGAAACCTCTAGCAAGAGTTATGATGAGTGTCTATATGGAAGAAAATGAGGGCCATGTGGGAGTGTTTTGGTTTCAATTGTGTTCATTTGTGTGGCGGTTGGAAGAGATGACTTGGTCCACCTTGGCTTGAACTCTGGTGTGATTACCCATAGAGACTGAGTTCTGAAACTCACCTCAGATAAGTATTGCCATGAATTGTGTTGGGATTTTAGGAGGCCACGCATGAGATTCGCCCTTGGAAACTGAGATATAGGCCCAAGTTGCCTTTTCACAGAGCACTGGCAATCTCAGCCAGGATAATACATGATTATATTCTTAAAAACATGGCAGCCATAATTGAGAATCAAAACAAACATGGACCTCACAGTGTAGAACTCGATAAGCCTGGCTTCATGTGACCTTTTTGCCACTCTTTGGAAAGCCTTGCCTGTTAGTCTTCTCCAAAGATTTCATTGAATTGAGCTTCCTCACCATTTAATGGTTCCAGAATGAATTGAAACCGACAGTGCTTCCAACTTCAATCTTGAAAAATGCCCAGATAAATACCATGAAATTTTTGAATTTCCCATGACCAGGTCACACTGGGGAACCTGTGGATGTCCTACGTCTGATCATGAGTGTATCAGGCAGTGCCTTGATTGACAGGGATTCATAAAAATGATGTAGAACAGCGATACCAGTAAGTTGAACCCTGCTGAGTCGAGGGCCTAGAGCAGAGGTGGGAAGGTGTATGATAAAACATCTGTGTGGGCCAATGTGAATCTGCCATTGGCTTCCAAATGGCTTGTGACTGACATGGTGCAACCAGCAGAATGTTCTATGTAAAAGCATATTTTTATATGGAGAGGTTTCAGGGCAATGTTCAGAACCAGGTTGCTATTGACAAGAGGGCAAGCTATGGGGGATAGAAGCCTGGTTGGTGCATTCTCCTGAGAACCCTGACCCACCGCACATGACAAAACTCCCTCCAGCACTGTGTCCCAGTTGAACTCCTTGTATATCATGAAGCAAATACCAAACTCCCAGTGCAGCAACAAGAAACACCTTGAAAATTGGAGGATGACCAAATGGCTTCACAGTCCACATGGGGAGACACTTAGCCCACATTGGCCATAATTGACCTACAAAGAGAGAAATCAGCACTGCTGCCTCATGTTCATTGGAAAATAAGAAACCATATTCTCCAGGTCACATAGATGCAGACCCAGCTTTGATGGGCTCACTAGAGAGAAAGCAAAAGCTCCTTACAAAAACATATATTTCAAGTGCCCAACCTCATAGGCAGTTTCTCAAGAAGTCTTTAGGGCACCAGAGCTTCATATTTTTGGAAAGTTTACCCTGTCCCTTACTTTGGGTAACTTCTCTAACACCTCCAAAGTTGTGAACTCCTGAGCATATTCCATTCCAGATATGTATTCACAGATTTTCTACCTCTTCTCTTCTCATTATGTATTACTTGGGGTGGAGGTAATGACAATGCATTGTTCTGGATGAGAGTAAGAAGATTTTTGTGTACCACATATTTGCATACACTTTGGATTAATTTTCCAATTTTCCATTCGACATACTGAATCCCTGACACTAAACCATACCCTACTAGACTCTGACTGCTTATCCTAATATGATTGAGAAAAATAACTCAAACAGAATAGAAATAAAAGAAGTTCAGAGGAGGGGTGGTGTATAGTTGGGCTTGCCTTTTGCAATATATAGGGTAGGAGTTATAAATCTAGTCAATTTTTAATTGAAGTAGTTCTCAGTGTGTTTTTAAAGTTAACAAATAGGTGAATCCCTGTCTCCGTTTATCTGTAGCCTATTAAGCACATGCTTTTGTATATTCACATATAGAATCCTACCTGGTATCACACGTATACACTTGTGAGGTGGCCAGCTTGGCAGATACAAATTGTGAGAAAAGATCACTCCTCCTAATCGCTGTTGGAACTGAAAATTCAACCTATGGGGGAGCTTCCTAGTTAAACAGCATTATACATAAATCCATGTTCAGTAATATAAATATTTTTTGGATCTTTGGACAATATATATATCATGATGAATTTTGATTGTCATATATATTGCTACTTTTTAATGTCTCTGTGTGGGTTTTGTGTGTGTGTGTATATATATATATATATATATATATATATATATATATATATACGCTCTAGATTTTTCAAAACGTGAAATATATGCGTCTTATTATGCACTGCCTAAATTCATTCATGTTCATCTATGTGGATTTCTAATCAACTTTTCACAAGATTATTCTCAGAAATATTCATCCACCTGAAATACATATTTGTTTCCTAGTACTGAAAACTAAATTCAGTGAATGTTGCACACAAATTCTAATATTTCTACAGTAACTTACCCAGCTTAACATCAATGCAAGTACATTCCTATGTTCCATGATGTCTATTTTGACGTTCATTTTTATTCAACACTGGTACATTACTTTTTCTTCATTTTATGCACATCATAGGATATATATTTCTTGCACAAGTTATCAAATTTATAGGCATTTGTTTCACTTTCAATCACTTCCTGCTTCAGAACACATGTATTCCTCCAGGTTTCTTGATAGTTTTTTTCATGAGACATCTTTCCAAACACATTATTTTCGATTTCCATAATCACTTTTGAAGCAAACTCACACACCCATCATGATACACCGTAACCCTATTATTACCATTTGATGTATAACTTGTTGGAATGAATGATTGTATATGAACATAAAATTTCTTATATATTTTCATATATCAATTCAATCTATTATTAAAAGTGGAACCAGTTATATTATTTATTCACAGTATGGTCTATTAAGGCATCATCTCTATATTCATACATACAGGGTACACCTAAATGTATCCCCAATACTAATTTATAAGTCTTTAAAATATTGCTTTCAGAAATGGTGGAAGAAATACTATAGTCACCTGATATACATATACATTTCATCACAGTAATATTCCTGACACAAAAGGCAAGGGTCACACTTATGATTGTACCAAAGCCTAAATTGAATTTGAGCATGTATTACTAACAACATCCATGTCCTGGTTCCCTAATGCTCTCAAATATCATTCCTATTGGTGATGACATATCTGTTTCTTCCTAAGATTATATATTGAACCATAACCCTGTTAAAAATGTCTTATCCTACAACTCACGTTGTACTTTGCCTAATTTTCTAATGTCTCCATTGATATCTGCTTTCAAACACCTTTTCTCCAGTTCATCATTGGGAATGTCCCTTCAAATGTGCTGACATTTACATTCACTCTCTCACCAAAACCGTATTGCTAAAGAACATTTGGTCCAACTCCTAGACTCACTCAAATGTGTTCTTCAAAGCCCTGCAGAGGGCAGCCTAGAGGTGCTTGGGTTGTCTCATGACTCCAATTCACATAAAGAATCTAAACCCTACAGTCAGTAGGCCTCAAATTGGAGAAGCAGAGCAGTATTAATTGAAGGCCTATTTGATCACTCCTGGTTCACAGGAAGGGTGTCCAGGCCACCCTGACTTTAGGCAAATGAGGTGCAAGGGAGCTTATTGTGGACACTGTCTTGCGCTGCGCCCCTCATGGAAACCTCCAGCCAGAGGTTATGGAAGAAGATGAGGGCCATGTGGGAGTGTTTTGGTTTTAAATGTGGTCATTTGTGCGGTGGTTGAAAGAGATGACTGGGTCCACCTGGGCTTGAACTCTGGTGTGATTCCCCTTAGAAATGGAGTTTTGGAAATGACCTTAGAGATGTATTGCCATGAATTGTGTTGGGATTTTAGGAGGAGAAGCATGAGATTCGACCACGCATGACAGTAGGCCTCAAATTGGGAACGCAGAACATTTTGTCCAAATCCTTTATTCACTCTTCTTTTTAATCCTATCGTCTAACTTCCTAATTCTAGATAAATACCACGGTATATTTGAAATTCCAATGACCAGGTGGCACTGGAGAATATTTGGATGTCCTGTTGCTGATCATGAGTGTACCAGACAGTGCCTTGATTGACTGGGTTTCATGAAAATGGTGTAGAAAAGAGATGCCAGTAAGTTGGAGTCTGCTGAGTAGTTGGCCTAGAGCAGTGGTGTGCAGGTGTGTCATAAAACATCTGTGGTGGGGTCATGTGGATCTTCCATTGACTTCCAAATGGCTTGTGGCTGACATAGTGTAGCCAACAGACCCTTATATATAAAGGCATCTTGTTATATCGAGAGGTTTAAGGGAAATTTTAAGAATAAGGTTGCTATGGTCAAGGGCACAAGCTACGTGAAATAGAAGACATTTTGGTGCATTTTCCTGCAGACCCTGACCCACCACACCTGACAGAACTCCCTCTAGCACTTTGTCCCAGTTGAACTCATTGTATTTTGTGAAGTAAATACCATACTCCCAGTGAAGCAGCAAGAAACACCACAGAAAGTGGAGGATGACCAAATGGCTTCACAGTCCACACGGGGAGACACTTAGCCCCCAGTGGTCACAGTTTACCTACAAAGAGAGAATTCAGCAACTGCTCCCTCATGTTCATTATAAAATAAGAAACCATGTCCTCCAGGTCACATAGATGCAGACCCAGCTTTGATGGTCTCACTACAAAGAGAGAAGAACATATATTTCAAGGGCCAAATCTCAGAGGCAGTCTCTCAAGAAGTCTTTAGACAAGAAGAGCTCCATGTTTGTGGAGTGTTTACCCTGATCCTTACTTTGGAAACTCCTCTACCAACTCCAAGGTTGTGAACTCCTGAGCATCTTCCATTCCAGATATGTATTCATAGATTTTCTAACTCTCCTCCTATAACTGTGTCTTATTGGGGCGAAGGTAATGTCATGGCATTGTTCTGGATGAGAGTTGGAATATTATTCTGTGGCACATATTTGCATACACATTGAATTCATTTTCCTATTTTCCAATCAAAATACCGAAATCATGACACTAACCTGTACCCTACTAGACTCTCACTACTAATCCTAATATGATGGAGAAAAAAAAACCCAAACAGAATAGAAATACAAGCATTTTAGTGGACGCATGGTATATATTTGGACTTGCCTTTTGCATGATAAAGGGTAGGTGTTATAAATCTAGTAAATTTTTGTTTAAAACAATTTTTCATGTGTTTTTAAATTAACAAATATGTGAATTCCTGTCTCCCTTTCTGTATATACTATTTAGCACATGTATTTTTTCATGCACATATAAAATCCTACCTGGTATCACAGGTTAATTTTTGTGTGTTGTCTGACTTGGCAGATTCAAATTGTGAGAAGAGATCACTCCTCCTACCCTACTAGACTCTGACTACTAATCCTAATATGATGGAGAAAAATAACCGAAACAGAATGGAAATACAAGCAGTTCAGTGGAGGCATGGTGGATATTTGGACTTGCCTTTTGCATGATAAAGGGTTGGTGTTATAAATCTAGTCAATTTTTGCTTAAAATAGTTCTCCATGTGTTTTTAAAATTGTCAAATATGTGAATTACTGTCTCCCTTTCTCTATAGACTACTCAGCACATGTGTATTTATATGCACATATAGAATCCTACCTGGTATCACAGGTTAATTTTTGTGTGTTGTCTGACTTGGCAGATACAACTTGTGAGAAGAGATCACTCCTACTAACCACTGTTGAAACTGAAAATTCAACTTATGGGTGAGCTTCCTAGTTGAAAACATTATACATAAATGCATGTTCAGTAAAGTAAATATTTTTGCATATTTGAATGATATATATTTCATGATGAATATCGATTAGCATATGTATTGCTACTTTTTAATGTCTGTGTGTGTGTTTTGTATATATATATATATATATATATATATATATATATATATATATACACTCTCCAGATTTTTCGAAATATGAAATATATGTGTCTTATATACACTCCATAAATTCATCCATGTTCATGTATTTAGATTTATAATCAATTTTTCACAAGATTATTCTCAGAAATATTTATACACCTGAAATATATATTTGTTTCCAAGTACTGAAAACTAACTTCAGTGAAAGGTACATACGAATCCTAATATTTCTAGAGTAACTGACCCAGTTTAACATCAATGCAAGTAGACTCCTATGAGACATGATGTGTATTTTGACGTTCATTTTTTTCAACACTGGTACATTACTATTTCTTCAGTTTATGCACATCATAGAATATATATATATCATCCACAAGTTCACAAATTTGTACGCATTTGTTTCACTGTCAATCACTTCCTGCTTCAGAACACATGTATTCTTCCATGTTTCTTGACTGGTCTTTTCATGAGACTTCTTTCCAAAAATAATATTTTTTAGTTCCATTGTAAGATTAAAGCAAAACTCACACGCCCTTCAGGATAAACCATAACCCTAGTATTAACATTAGATGTATGACTGGTTGGAATGAATGTATGTATATCAATATAAGATTTCCTGAATATTTTCAGATATCAACTCAATACATTACTTAAAGTTGGAAGAAGTCGCATTATTTATTCACAGTATGGCCTATTCATGCATTATCTCTATATTTATAGACACAGGGTACATCTATTTTTGCCCACAATACTAATTTATACATATTCCAAATATTGCTCCAAGAAATGGTGGAAGAAATACTCATGTAAGCTGATCTACATATACATTTTATCACAGTAATATTCTGGTCAGAAAATGCAAATAGCACACTTATGATTGTACCAAAGCCTAAATGGAAAATGAACATGGCTTACTAAAAACATCCATGTGCAGGTTGCCTAATGCTCCCACTTGTCAATCTTGTTGGGGACTACATATTTGTTTCTTTCTAAGATTATATATTCAAACTCAATCCTATTGAAAATGTCTTATCCTATCTCTCACTTTACACTTTGCCTGATTTCCTAATGTCTCTATCGATATTAGCTTTCTAACATATTTTCCCCTGTTCATAATTGTGACTGACTCTTCACACGTGCTGACATTTACATTCACTGTCTACCCGAAAACCTATTGATAAAGAAATTTTGGTCCAAATCTTATACTCACTCTTCTTTCTAAACTTACCAACTGTCTTTCTAATACTACCGACTATTCCTTTTTGCCTGGATGTTCTCTTCGACATTCAATCATCCAAGGTACAAGGTCCTATAACATTGTATATCGATTAATCTGAGACATCTGTGCAGAACATAATTCAAAGCTAAGTATCCCAAATGAAGGGCCTAATGCCCTTCTGGGCTTCAAATCTAAATAGATTTCTGTTTTCATACTTATATTTTACCTATATATTTTTGTAAATATTGTAGGTTCCCAATGCCATTATTAATCCAGCAGAATGACTCCTCACCCAAATTGAACCTGTTATTAACCCTAACCATACACTGTTCCCTCAATCTACGTTTACAGAAGACCAGGGACAGAGTTGGTTTTACAATACAGGAATGTAGAGCATCTTTAACCTGCTGAGAACCTCAATGGTCCAAGCAGAAATGATCCCTGGAGAACTTGTAGGCAGCTTTTTAGGACCTGAGAGAGCAAAAGTCATCTTCCATTGCAGACAACCTGGTCAGGATGAAGGAATGTGTCTGAATAAGCCTCTCTCTTTTTAATGTAGAGAATATGGACCAAACCTGGACTCTGGGGAGAGCTGTTCCTGGTTTCCTATGGTTGATATTCCATTCTAACTTATGAAAGTGTCACAGAAAGTAGGGGCATCCTCTATCTCATGGGACCCTTGGAAGCAACTGTTAGGACAAAGTGGTTGCCAAGGTAGTGACTTCATTCAATTCTTGAAGGAAGTGACCTACCTCACTTCCTTGGTGATGGAACTCTCTGAATTTGGGATCCAGGAAGCCAGGCACACAGAACCAGTCTCAGTCTCAGTTCCAGTGGACTCACATGTTTGGATTTACCAATGACAGAGTCAGTCTCTCTTGGTACCTACTGATGTGAGGATGGCCAAATGCCAGGAGAGCTCTCAAGAGGGGACGTTCCTGAGAAAGCAGTTAGTGACTCACCACTGGCTCCTGACAACTTCACAGATTTGAACAAAGAGATCAGATCTGAGACAGGACAGGCCATTTCATGGGTACATAGAATGGCCAACAAGTCAGAGGACACTCCGGATTGTCACAGACCTACTTGGGGGAAGGATGTGCCTTTGTGGATGTGGGTGAAAGTTTGTGGTTTTGTCTCATGTTCTGAGAATATGTAGGGAAGGCAGTTTGTTTGGTATTCAGTGGAGAGTTTCTAGTAAGTCGTTTGACATGGCGAGTGTTTCTATGTCTGTGTATACCACTGTGTCCGTGGTTGTAGACATTAGAAAAGAGAATGCATTAATGGATGTGTCCTGTCTAGTGGAAAGCTTCTCAGGATTAATCTTTCCCAATTTATGAATGGACTGCGGCTTGACTTGTGGATGGGCAACACCTACAATCTTCCTAAGTTCCTGATTTCTTCCTGAATTCTGGCCACTCTCCAGAATTGGCTCATGGTTTTGTGTCCAAGATATGTACCACCTCCAAGCTCTGTGACATGTCCATGTACTGGTGAGCTGAAGAGAATGGGGAGCATCTCAGAAAACTCAGATATCAGTGTGACCAGGAAAGTCTCAGTGGAGAAACCCTGCTTTGGGCCTTTTGCTTCCCTATTGTTCTGTAGCACTGAATGTCAGAAAGGTCTTTGCCTCAGGGCACCCCTTTGTGAAACCTGAAGAAAACAGTTTTCAAATGGACATTAATGTGCATCACCTGTGGCTCTTTGCTTAATGCTTTGGAAAGGGGTGTGTCTGAATTAGCCTCTTGGCCTTGTGTGTGGCTGTGACTTAGATTCTCAGCGCCTGATGGATCTAAAGAAAAATCCCATGTGTGCATACAAAACCAAAATGGCAAAAAAGATCAGTCATTGTGGATAAAGACTCTTTCCTTCCTCTGTTAGGTTCCTGACCTCTTCCAAGTGAGAATAGGGATTCTTTAGGGTCAAATGAGTTCTTCAAAGCCCTGCAGATGTGCTTGGGTTTTCTCATGAATCCAAATCACATAAAAAGTCTATACCTGACAGTCAGTAGTCCTCAAATTGGAGAAACAGAGCAGTATAAAAAGCAGGCTCATTTAATAACTCCTGGTTCACAGGAAGGGTGTTTAGGCCACCCTGATTTTAGGCAAATGAGGGGCCAAGGAGCTAATTTTGGATACTTTTTTTGGCTGTGTCCCTTATGGAAACCTCCAGCCAGAGGTTTTGATAAGTGTCTATATGGAAGAAGATGAGGGCCATGTGGGAGTGTTTTGGTTTTAATTGTAGTCATTTGTGTTGTGGTTGGAAGAGATGACTGGGTCCACCTGGGCTTGAACTCTGGTGTGATTCCCCCTAGACAGTGAGTTCTGGAACTGACCTCAGAGAAGTATTGCCATGAATTGTGTTGGGATTTTAGGAGGCCACGCATGAGTGTCGCCTTTGGATACTGAGATATAGTCCCAGGGTGGCTAAGTTGATATCAAAACACTCATGGACCTCAATTGTAGACCTCAATGGGCCGGGTTTCATTTGACCTTTTGGACTCTCTTTGGGAAGCCTTGAGTATGAGAGTTCTCCAGAGTTTTTATTGAAATGAGCTTCCTCACCATTTAGTGGTTCCTGAATGAATAGAAACCCACAGTGCATCCAACTTCATTATTGAAAAATGGCTAGAAAAATACCATTAAATTTTTGAAATTCACATGACCAGGTGGCTTGCAGATCTTTTGGATGTCCTATTGCTGATCATGAGTGTACCAGACAGTGCCTTGATTCATTGGGTTTCATGAAAATGGTGTAGAACAGAGATGCCAGTAAGATGGAGCCCGCTGAGTAGCGGGCCTAGAGCAGTGGTGGGCAGGTGTGTGATAAAACATCTGTGGTGGGGCCATGTGGATCTGCCATTAGATTTCAAATGTCTTGAGATGGACATAGTGCAGGCAGGAGACCATTATAAGTAAAGGCATCTTGTTATATGGAGAGGTTTCAGGGTAATATACAGAATCAGGTTGCTATGGTCAAGGGGGCAAGCTATGCGGTATATAGGCCAGTTTGGTGCATGCTCATGCATACCCTGACACACCACAAGTGACAGAACTCCCTCCAGCACTGTGTCCCAGTTGAACTCGTTGTATTTTGTGAAGCAAATATCAAATTCTCAGTGCAGGAGCAAGGAACACCAGGAAAAGTGGAGGATGACCAAATGGTTTCACAGTCTACACAGGGAGACACTAGGCCCCCAGTGGCCACAGTTTAAAATACTGAATCCCTGACACTAAAACCTACCCTATTAGACTCTGACTACTAATCCTAATAAGATGGAGAAAAATTACCCAAAAAAGTATAGAAATACTAGCAGTTCAGAGGAGGCATGTTGTATAGTTGGACGGGCCTTTTGCATTATATAGGGTAGGAGTTATAAATCAAGTCAATTTTTTGTTGAAATAGTTCTCCATGTGAATTTAAAGTTAACAAATATGTGAATTCCTGTCTCCCTTTCTATGTAGCCTATTCAGCACATGTATTTTTATATGCACATATAGAATCCTACCTGGTCCCACACCTACATTCTTGGGAGGTGGCTGAATTTTCAGACACAAATTGTGAGAAGAGATCACTCCTCCTAAATGCTGTTGGAAATGAAAATTCAACATATGTGTGAGCTTCCTTTTTAAACTAAATTATGTATAACTTTTTGTAATGAATGTATGAATGTATATATCAATATTAGATATCCTATATTTTTTCAGATATCAATTCAATCCACTATTTAAAGTTGGAACTAGTTATATTATTTATTCACTGAATGGTCTATTCATACAATATCTCTATATTCATAGACACAGGGTACACCTATTTGTGCCCCCAATACTAATTTATATATGTTCAAAATATTGCTCCCAGAAATGGTGGAAGAAATACTCATGTCACATGATATACATATACATTTTATCACAGTAATATTCTGGACACAAAAAGCAAATATCACACTTATGATTGTACCAATGTAAAGGTCATTTGAGCGTTGGAGGAAGAGACCACCAAAAGATTGTCTCATGCAACAGCAAAGGGTTTATTGGGGGTCCAGCATGTTGGGGCTCAGAGCTCAGTTGTATAGAGAAGAGAGCCCTGAGAACAGCTTAAGCAGAGCTTATTTACTTTCCTTGGAGAGGTCAGGGAGGGAAGTTTATTGATGGTTCAGGGCGAGTGGCCGGTTTGCGTGCAACCGGGTGAGGGAGAACAATCTGCAGTTTAGCAGTTGGGGACTGCACATTCTGGGAATAAGATTAGCAAATAGCTCTCAAGATTTCAACAGTGTTTTGTTAAGCATACAGAAAAACAGGAAGTGACAAATACCTTTTTTATTAACCTTTCATTCCCCACTTCTTCTCGTTACTTTTAATCATAAATGTGATCATTGGACGGTGTCATATTTTATGCCTGCTAGTGGCGTATATTTTTGTCTGATTACCAAAAGTTTAACTTGTCCAATTTGAGCTTGAAGAAATGAAACTACATGGTGGAGCAAGCAAGTTCCTACAGTTAGCAATTAATGAGGATTATTAATGGACCAGCCAGGGCTGATAAAAGCGTAGTTAACCCGGGGGACTATGTTAACGAAGACTCAAACCACCCTTTTTGGGCCTCTCTCTTTCGTTGACGCTCTTCAAGGCGTCTTCTTAATTTACTCATTTATTCTTTTACCACCAGTATGGTCGGCATAAAAACAACATTGTTCCCTCAATGTAGCATAAATGCCCCCTTTTCTCATGAAAAGGAGTTCCAACCCTCGCCTGTTCTGTTAAACAACTTTAGAGAGAGAGGTTCAAGATTCCTGTAAAGCTGTGATGGAGGTTTTTACTATCTTTAAGATTTTGTATACTGCTGCTTCTAATTGGGTCATTTCTTGTGTCCCATGAACTAGAGCAGTGGTTCCTGTGCCCACCCCTGCAGCAATTCCTATTCCCAAAAGGATGGCTAAAGTGAGGAAAACAGGTTCCTGGCAGAACCGGGTTGTATGCCCCACTATTTGAACTTTAAATGATACTGTGTCATGATAGAGCACTCTGGGAAACATCTGCATCATTACATTATTAATCATATCTGTTGACCATTTTATGAAAACATAAACAATGTTTAAGTATATAGAATTATACTGTTTTAGGTATGGAAAAGGCAAGGTACCTAAGATAGAATGGAAGACAGGGAAACAGTTATATTTAGTTGCAACCTGATTTAGAAGGCATTGCTTCTGTTGTAATCAATGAATCCCCTGAACCTCAAGTTTAGTTAGTTTCATAATTTTGTACCCAACATGTAAGGGAAGGGGCTCAGAAGTTCACAGTCTGCAGAATTTCACAAAAAGAAGATTTGTTTTTTTTCCCCCTCTGTTCTGGGCAAGTAACATTTTTAAGGACACCTAAGCTTTTTTCTTCTCTCTTTTTTTTTCTACCTGCCAGCTGTTACCATGGAGCCCAGTTGGTAACTTCTTTATCTTAGAAATGTAGCCATCTCTTTGAAGCCCCAGCTCAAGGACAGGGGCCTTGTTCACATATTTTGTTAAAAACTAGTATGGGGGTGTCTAGCTTAGGAGTGTTGATTTTTCAAGCCAGTGCCCAAGTAGAACAGGCAACACGAAAACAGGAAGTTTATCTACATTGAACTCTTTTATAGGGTCTCTTTTGCTGAAAGTCCTAAAGTTAGCCATGGTGAAAACTTCTGGAGAATTCAGTTCAGACTTTTCTGTGGGCCTGGTACAGAGGGGGAAGATGGGAAAGGCGGGGGGTAAGACCCAGTTGGTGGATCTGAGTATGAGGAAGGAGAGATATAAAAGAATAATAGGAAAGGGGTTTGTGATTTTCCTAGCAACAACAACTTGAGCAGTAGAACAGATAGTGCCAAGGGGAAGACCGAAGTGAGTATCCCAAAAAGCCTGTGAGGGCTTTTCAATTCTTAGTAAACTGTTTTCAGTGATGACAAAGCAACTTTAAAGGCCATTTTCATTACATCTTGGATAGGGGTCTGAGGGTTCTCCTCAGCTGGTTTGAGCTTTGGGTTAGCTGGTAAGAGGACCTAGTGGGACAGGGTGCAGGCACTGACAGGAGAAGAGAGGAGGGAGTGGGTGGAGGGGTGCCTCAGTGCCTGCTACCTCAGCAAGGGGGCAATGGTCTGAGAACCGGCGGAGCTTTGGGTTTTGGATCTAGTAATTGGAGGGGAGAAATCAGGTTGCTGAGGTGGGAGTGACAGCAGAAAGTCTGTAGCAGAAGGCTGAGGGTAAGAATCTATTGGAGAAGAATAGTTCAGGATGTGAGCAAAGGAGGGAAAAGGCTTCCACATAGGGGAATCTCCTTTCACTCTTTTGAGCACTTGCAGAAGTTAAAAAGGTCACACAGAATTTGAGGACCTAGAGGCCCCTCTGTGGGCCATCAGTTTTCTTTCTCTATTTGTTAATATGGTCAATGCTGTGTACTTAATTTGATGAGCAGTTGTTTTCCACCAGGCACCCCCTGTATGCTCACATCCCCATGACTTACAGAAGAAGTCAGCTTTTCCCTCACACAGCTATGGCTGTTTGTGGCTTTGATACTCTGCCTGGCAAACATAGTAATCTAGGCTAGCCAACCTGCATCTGGCTAGCGTGTCCCTATATCCATAATATTTGTTTCCATTATCTATGGTACAGAAGGTATTTAATGGAATTTTAGTGGGATCCTCTTCATCAGGAATATCTCAATAGGAAAGACCTATAGCCAGCTGACAAATGTCTGGATGGAGAGAAGGCCACCAGGTACCTAAGTGGGCTGTATGCAAGATAGACCATACTTTTTGTCTAGTAGAATTTGTGATCAGCAATCGCTGCTGAACAGGCTGATGAGGGTTAGGACTACTGGTGGCCAAGGGGAGAGTCTATAGCCATATCCGTATGGCGAATACAAAATTTGAAAGGGTTACCAGTCTTTTCCAGTTTCCAGCCAGAGTCTGGACAGGGCACAGGCTTGAGACTTGAGGCATGGATCCAGGAAGTGATTCCGTCTACTTTTACCGCTGTAGGTGTTATAAGTAGCACCTGGTATGGTTCTTTCCAGCGGGGTTCCAGGGATGACACCTGATGTCATCTTATGTAAATGAAGTCTCTTGATATTGATGTGGAGTCCCCTCATCTGCAGGTTGGTAGGCAGTGGCCAGGTGTTTCAACAGGTATCGCTGAGTTCTTTCGAGAACTTTTAGTCTGTCAAGCAAGGGGGTGTGGAAGGGATCGTTTGGTCTTAGAGTTGGGGTTAGGTCCCTTACTGGAGGAGGGACACCATTGAGAATTTCATAGGGGGTGAGGTTACACAAAGAAACAGAGGGGGAATTTCTTGCATGAAACAGTGCATAAGGCTGGAGCATAGTCCAATCTTTTATGCTGGTCTCTAAGCTTAATTTCTTTAAGGTCTCTTTAATGGTTCTATTTATTTTTTACCTGTC
Organism: Callospermophilus lateralis; assembly: GCF_048772815.1. Taxonomy (NCBI): domain Eukaryota; kingdom Metazoa; phylum Chordata; class Mammalia; order Rodentia; family Sciuridae; genus Callospermophilus; species Callospermophilus lateralis. The sequence goes on from NW_027511494.1 coordinate 315,511, forward strand.
CTGCGCTCTGGGGTCTACAAGCACAATGTAACTTCCAATTAATTTCTAGGGTCCTGGCTAACCCCTGACTTACCTGGGCCATGAACGCCGGTCCATTATCAGAACCTATTACTTTACGCCGGCCGTATCTTGGAAAATATCTTTTAGGATATTCTTGACCATCATTTGCGCCGTTAATTTTTATTTTGTGGAAAAGGCTTAAATCCATCCTGAAAATGTATCTACAAAGACTAAGAGATATTTAAGTCCATACCATGTTGGCTTAATTTCAGTAAAGTCCACTTCTCAGAATTGTCCTGGTCTGGTTCCTCATAGGTACTTTTCTGCAGGAAGCTTGGAATGGTAAGCATTAACCAATTGACATATCCGACAGGCTTTTGTTACCCGTTCAGATATTTCCTTTCGCTGTGAGTTGGTTAATCGAAAACTCTGTTCTTGATCCTTCAGGAATGCCTGCAGTTTCTTTTAACCAAGGTGAGTGAGTTGATGTACATTTTTAAAGTAGTGTAGGGCTTTCTGTAATTGAAGGCTGGGCTCAGTGAAGTTGAGGAATTCAATGTCAGTGTCCTTAGATGTTATCAAAAGCTTGCTGGTGCTCAAAGGGTCCATTGGAATTGGGCATCCTCATTTAAAAGCGGGTATAAAGGAGAAGCTAAGAACACAAACCCACGTATCCATACCTGCAAAAGCCAGCAGTCCCAAGAAACTCTCTTGAGTTGTCTCTTGTTAGATGGGGGTGGTATCTGCACAATGGTTTTTTTCTCGGCAGAGAGCCCTGAGAACAGCTTAATCAGACCTTATATACTTTTCTTGGAGTGGGCAGGGAGGGAAACTTATCGATGGGTCAGAGCAAGTGGGAGGTTTGGTACAAGCGGGTGAGGGAGTACAATCCTCAGTTTGGCAGTTGGGGACAGCACATTCTGGGAACAAAATTAGCAAACAGTTCTCCAGATTTCAACAGTGTTTTGTTAAGCATACAGAAAAACAGGAAGTGACAAGTGCCTATTTTATTAACCTTTCACCAAAGCGAAATAGAACGTGAGCTTGGATTACAAAAACAACCATGTCCAGTTGCCTAATGCTCTCAAATGTCAATCCTATTGGTGACTACATATTTGTTTCTTCCAAAGATTATATATTCAACATCAACCATGTTGAAAATGTCTAATCCTATCACTCACTTTATACTTTGCCTGATTTCATGTCTCTATTGATATCTGCATTCTTGCATGTTTTCCCCCATTCATCATTGTGACTGACTCTTCACATGTGCTGATATTTTGTTCACTCTCTACCCAAACTTGATTGCTAAAGAACTTTTGGTCTAAATCCTATACTCACTCTTTTTTCCTGAACCTACCGACTATCTTCCTAATCCTACCGACTATCCCTTTTAGACAGGAAGTTCTCTTCTACCTTCAATCATCCAAGGTACAAGGTCCTATGCCATTGTATATTGATTTATCTCGGACATCTGTGCAGAACCTAATTCAATGCTAAGTATCCCAATCAAGGGCCCTTCTGGACTTCAAATCTTACCTTGATTTCTGTTTTCATAATTATTTTGAAAATTTAATAAAATAGTGTTTGCCAAGGAACTGACTTCATTCAGTTCCTGAAGGAATTGACCTACCTCACTTCTTTGGTGATGGAACTCTCTTAACTTGGGTTCCAGGAAGACAGGAACACACAGCCAGTCCCAGTCCCAGTACCAGTGGGCTAACTTGTTTGGATTTACCAAGGACAGAGTGTGTCTTTTTTGGTACCTACTGATGTGAGGATGGTCAGATGCGAGGAGAGCCTTCCCTGAGAAAGCATGTAGTGGTCAGCGCAGGCTCCTGACAACTTCACAGAGTTTGACAAAAAGACCAGATCTGAGACAGAACAGGCCACCTTGGGGGAACATAGTATGGCCCACCAGTCAGAGGAGACTCTGGATAGTCACAGACTTACTTGGGGGAAGGAGGTGCCTTTTTGAGTGTGGGTGTGAGTTTGTGGTTTTGTCTCATATTCTGAGAATAGGTAGAAAAGGCGGTTTGCTTGGTTTGGAGTGGACTGTTTTTAGAAAGTCCTTTGACAAGGCGAGTGTTTCTGTGTCTGTGTATCCCACTGTGTCCGTGGTTGTAGACATTAGAAAAGAGAATGCATCAATGGATGTTTCCTGTCTAGTAGAAAGCTTCCCAGCATTCATCCTACCCATTATAGGAATGGACTGCCTTTTGTCTTATCGATGGGCAACACCTACTATCTTCCTAAGTTCCTGTTTTCTTCCTGAATTCTGGCCACTCGCCAGAATAGGCTCATGGTTTTGTTTCCAAAATATGTACCACTTCTAAATTCTGCGACATGGCCATGTAATGGATAGCTGAAGGGAATGGCAAGCATCTCAGAAAACTCAGATATCAGTGTGACCAGAAAAGTCTCAGTGGAGAAACCCTGCTTTGGGCCTTTTGCTTACATATTGTTCTGTTGCCCTGAATGTCAGGAAGGTCTTTGCCTCAGGCCACCACTTTGTGAAGCCTGAAAAAAACAGTTTTCAAATGGAAATGAATGGGCCTCACCAGTGGCCATGTGGCCACCCAGATCAATAACTTTGCTTAATTGCTTTGGAAAGGGATGTGTCTGAATCAGCCTCCTGGCCCTGTGTGAGGCAGTAGCTTAGATTCTCAGCACCTGATGAATCTAAAGAAAGATCCAATGTGTGCATCCAAAACCAAAATGGCAAAAAGATTAGTCATTGTGGATGAAGTCTCTTGCCTTCCTCTATTAGATTCCTGACCTCCATCAAGGGAGTATAGGGATTTTTTTGGGTCAAATGAGTTCTTCCAATCCCTGCAGAGGTGCTTGTGTTTAATCATGACTCCAAATCAAATAAGGAATCAATACCTGACAGTCAGTAGGCCTCAAATTGTAGAAGAAGAGCAGTATTAATGGCAGAACTATGTGATCAATCCTGGTTCACTTCAAGGGTGTCCAGGCCACCCTGAGTTTAGGCAAATGAAGGGCAAGGGAGTTTATTTTGGATACTCTCTTGGGCTGTGCCATTTAAGGAAACCTCCAGGCAGAGGTTATGATGAGTGACTACATGGAAGAAGATGAGGACCATGTGGGATTGTTTGGTTCTAATTGTGGTCACTTGTGTGGCTGTTGGAAGAGATGACTGGGTTCATCTGCGCTAGAACACTGGTTTGATTCTCCTCAGAGACTGAGCTCTGTAACTGACCTCAGAGTAGTAATTGCTTTGGAAATGAATATGACTTAATCAGCCTCTTGGCCCTGTTTGAGGCTGTGGCTTAGATTATCAGCACCAGATGGATCTAAAAAAAGATCCCATGTGTGCATCCAAAACCAAAATGGCCAAAATAGCAGTCATTGTGGATGAAGTCTCTCGCCTTTCTCTGTAAGGTTCTGAAAGAATAAAAGAAATTGAAATTGAAATGTAAAGAACCAGGTTTCCTAAAGTTTCCAAGCTGCACTCAGCACCTGAAATTCCGGTGGCAGTTAAGACAATTTCCAGATCTGCACATTAGGTGTGTGTTGAAATCTTCCCTGACCACCTAGGTACTTAACAACCCCTTCCCAGAAACCGTGCAGCTCACCACGTATACATCTCAGGGCTTCAACCAATCAGTTTAAATGTATACCCCTTCTTAGGGCTGATCAATCACCCCCTGCCCGACCTGTTCCCGCCAATGAATGTTCTAATCATGTTTTAGAGTTGTTATTTGATTTTCTCTTGGTATATGATGATTTGCTAAAGGAGGCTATGATGTATGTAAAGTCCCTGCCCTCTCTAAAGAATGTATGTAAACTGTGCTCAAGTTGTTCTTGGGGCTCTTTGTTCTTTGCTCCTCTGAAGTGAGTCCTGAGCTCCAGCATGCTGGACCCCCAATAAACCCTTTAGAGTTGCATGAGAAAGCCTGTTGATGGTCTTTTCCTCCGATGTTCACCCCACCTTTTCATCTGGAGGCCCCAGGTGAGATATTTGGCGTGGCGGATGAAAGACCCCAAGGGACTTCTCTCAGGGTAAGTAAGGCGCCTCTTTCTGGTTTCGGGTTTCAGGTTAGGGCTTGGCAAAGTGGCTGTTGGTGAAGAGCATTAGCTCTCTCTGATAGTGGCTGACAGACGTGTCACAGAGCTGCAGGCCACGTCCCTGTGGGACACTCCAGGGGACGAGGGAAATCAAGGAATAGTAGTTTCCTCAACTTGGTTATATTTTGCTTCAGAATTCGGTTTGCCAGCCCATCAGGTTTTGCCGGCTACTCAATTTTGTTAATTGTCCTGAACTCATGTTGAGTTTATTGTCAGTCTTTATTGTCTAACACATCAGGTTTTGCCAGTTACTCAGTTCTAATCTTTGTCTTGGACACACGTTAAACGTTTACTGTTTGTCTTTGTCTGTGTTGCGATTGTGTCTTCACTGTCTCTCTTTGAGTAACTCCCATTATGGGACAAATCACTTCCACGCTTCTGTCCCTGACCGTTGATCATTGGACTGATGTCCGCTCAAGGGCCCAAAATCTTTATTTTTCAGTAAAATGCCGGACCTGGCAGCCTCTCTGTGCTTCAGAATGGCCCATTCTCAAAGTCGGGTGGCCCCCAGAAGGATCCTTCCGCTTCCCTCTAATCCGAAAATCAGAGATATTGTCTTTCAGCCGGGACCACGTGGCCACCCAGATCAATAGCCATATACCCCTTCCCCAGGATCCTATCATTCAAACCTTCCGCTCCCCCCGCTTCCCTCCATTCTCCCTGAGTCACAAGACTGGACACTCCTCCCCCTCCTTATCCTCTACCCTGGCTCCCCAACACCGAACACGTTCCAGATGATCCTCCTGCCGCTGACACAGCCTCTCCGCCACTAGAGGCAATTGGGCCAGTCCCAAGCCCTCCAGGGGACTTCGCAGCAGCAGCAGCAGCAGCAGCCCCTCCACCTCTGGTGGAAGCTGGGCCATCTAAAGGAACCCGCCAGTGACAGATAATAAAAAACTCAGAAACCCCTGTGATGCTCCCTCTCCATCCCTATGGGCCGATGAACCGACCAAACTGGGACCCCAACACCATTGAAGTTAGGTAGCATCTGTCCACTTATCACCGGCCTCTAATAGCGGGTCTCTGAGTGGCCGCCAGAAGGCCGACTAATTTGGCCATGGTAAGAGAGATTATCCAAAGGCCTAATGAGTCTCCCTCTATGATTTTGGAGAGAATTATGGAAGCATTTAGAAAATATACTCCTTTTGATTCTCAGACAGAGTACGAAAAGACATCTGTTGCAATGGCCTTTATCCAGCAGGCTGCCCTAGATATTAAGAGAAAGTTGCAACGTCTAGATGGATTACAAGATATGACCTTAAGAGATTTAGTCAGAGAAGCTGAGAAAATATATTATAAGAAAGAAACTGAGGAGGAATGGGAACAGAGGAGACAGAAGGAAAGGGAACAAAAGGAGGATGAAAGGAGCAAAAGGCAGACTAAAGCACTGGCTAAGGTTCTGGTCAGAGCAGTAAATAGGCCAGAAGTTAAAAAGCACGGAGATAGGAAGGGATACATGGGCCCATGCCAAAGGCTGTCCCTGGCCTCAGGTCAATGTGCCTACTGTAAAGAAAAAGGACACTGGGCCAAAGAGTGCCCCCCAAAAAAGCAGAGATGCCAGACCGCCCTGCTGACTCTAGAACAGGACTAGGGAAGTCGGGACTCGGATCTTCTCTGCAAGCTCAGGGTAACATTTTAAGTGGAGGAAACCCCATTGAACTTTGAAGTGAAAACAGGACCAGTATACTCAACCTTTAAGACCCCACTGGGCCCCCTATCAAATAAGTGGTCGCTTGTTCAAGGGGCTAATGACAGTAGATAATGAGCTTGGACAACTAAGAGGACAATGGACCTAGGAAATGGAAAAGTCCACCACTCTTTTCTAGTAATCCCAGAATGCCAGGCCCCGTTGATGGGCAGGGATCTGCTTACAAAACTCGGGGCTAGAATAACCTTCAACCCTGATGGTCCCCAAGTGGTGTTTCTAAACGCTTCAGTAAAAACTCCCATAGTCACGGCTTTGACTATGTCCATAGAAGATGAACATCAACTCTTCGCGCGCCCTAGAACTGATCAAACTGGAAAACTATCCCAGAAATTGATAAAAGATTATCCTAATGCCTGGGCAGAAACTGCTGGGTTAGGTCTAGCCATAAAAAAACCTCCAATAGTAGTAAAATTAAAAGCCTCTACCTCTCCAATCAGTGTTAAACAATATCCTCTAATCAAAGAAGCTAAGGATGGGATAAGGCCCAATATTCAGAAATACCTGGCTCTTGGGGTCCTAAGGCCCTGTCAATCGGCCTAGAATACCCCCCTGCTACCAGTAAGAAAGCCAGTAACTCGGGACTACGGTCCTGTTCAAGACCTAAAAGAGATCAACAACAGACTGCAGGACATTCTCCCCACGGTACCCAATCCAAATAATTTGCTTAGCACTCTGAATCCGGAGAGGTAATGGTACACTATGCTGGACTTAAAAGATGCTTACTTCTGCTTGCCACTACATAAGGACAGTCAGTTGCTGTTTGCTTTCGAGTGGATAGACCCAGAAACAGGAACATCTGGCCAACAAACCTGGATTAGACTCCCACAGGGGTTCAAAAACTTCCCCACTTGAACTCTGGTGTGATTTCCCTTAGAAAATGAGTTCTGGTAATGAACTCAGAGAAGTATTGCCATTAATTTTGTTGGGATTTTAGGAGGCCATGCATGAGAGTCGCCCTTGGAAACTGAGATCTAGGCCCAGTGTGGCTTTCCACAGAGCACTGGGTATCTCAGCCAGAATATCACATGATTTTATTCTGAAAGACTTGGCAGCCATAGTTGAAATTCAAAACACACATAGACTTCACATTGTAGACCTCAATGGACCTAGCTTCATGGGACGTTTTGGGCACTCTTTGGGACGCCTTGCCTGTGAGAGTTATCCACAGCTTTCATTGAAATGAGCTTCCTCAAAATTTAATGGTGTGGTGGGTCAGGGTCTGCAGGAGAATACATCAACCAGGCTTCTATCTCACATAGCTTGCCCCCTTGACCATTGCAACCTGATTCTGAACATTGCCCTGAAACCTCTCCATATAACAAGATGCTTTTATATGAAGAGATCAAACATATAAGGGATTACGGGCTGCAGCACGTCAGTCACAAGCCATTTGGAAGCAATGGCAGATCCACATGGCCCCACCACAAATGTTTTATCACAAACCTGCACACCACAGCTCGTGCCCTCAATTGAGCAGTCTACAACTTACTGGCATCTCTGTTCTACACCATTTTCATAAAACCCAGTAAATCAAGGCATTATCTGGTACACTCATTATCAGCAACAGGGCATACAAATGTTCTCCAGTGCCACCTGGTCATTAGAATTTCAAAAATTTCATGGTATTTATCTATCCATTTTTCAAGGTTGAAGTTGGAAGCACTGTATGTTTCAATTTATTCAGGAACCATTAAATGGTGAGGAACCTCATTTCAGTGAAATCTCTGGAGGACACTCACATGAATGTCTTCCCAAAGAGTAGCCAAAAGGTCACATGAAGCCAGGCCCATTGAGGTCTACAATGTGAGGTCTATGTGTCTTTTGACTCTCAACTATGGCTGCCAAGTCTTTCAGAATAAAATCATGTGATATCCTGGCTGAGATACCCAGTGCTCTGTGGAAAGCCACCCTGGGCCTAGATCTCAGTTTCCAAGGGCGACACTCATGCGTGGCCTCCTTAAAATCATAACACAGTTCATGGCAATACTTCTCTGAGGTCAGTTCCAGAACTCAGTCTCTAAGGGGAAACACACCAGAGTTCCAGCCCAGGTTTATCTACACCTCTCTTCCAACCCTCACACAAATGACCACAATTAAAACCAAAACACTCCCACATCACCCTCATCTTATTCCATATAGACACTCATCTTAACTTCAAGCTGTAGGTTTCCATGAGGGATGCAGCCCAAAACAGTGTCCACAATAAGCTCCCTTGCCCTTCATTGGCCTAAGTCAGGGTGGCCTGGACACCCTTCATGTGAACCAGGAGTGATCAAATAGGTGTGCCGTTAATACTGCTCTGCTTCTCCAATTTGATGCCTTCTGACTGTGAGGTTTACATTCTTAATGTGAATTGGAGCCCAGAGAAAACACAAGCACCTCTAGGCTAGCCTCTGCAGGGCATTGAAGAACTCATTTGACCCAAAGGATACGGATTCTCACTTGATGGAGGTAAGGAACCTTACAGTGGAAGGTGAGAGAGTTCATCCACAATAACTGCTATTTTGGCCATTTTGGTTTTGGATGCACACATGGGATCTTTCTTTACATCCATCAGGTGCTGACAATGTAAGCCACAGCCTCACATAGGGCCAACAGGCTGATTCAGACACACCCCTTTCCAAAGCAATTAAGCAGAGAGCCACAGGTGAGGCCTATTCATTTCCATTTGAAAAATATTTTCTTCAGGCTTCACAGAGGTGTGGCCTGAGGCATCAACCTTCCTGACTTACTGGGGAACAGAACAAAAGGTAAGCAAAAGGCCTAAAGCACGGTTTCTCCACTGAGACTTTACTGGTCACACTGATATCTGAGTTTTATAAGATGCTAGCCATTTCCTTCAGCTATCCAGTACAGGTCCATGTCACAGAGCTTGGAGGTGGTACATATCTTGGACACCAAACCATGTGCCTATTCTTGAGAGTGGCCAGAATTTAGGAAGAAAACCGGAAGTATGGTCTATCTTGCATACATCCCCCTTAAGGACCTGATGACCATCTCTCCACCCAGACATTTCTCAGCTGGCTATAAGTCTTATCTATTGGGATATCCCTGATGAAGAGGATTACACTAAAATTCCATTAAATCCCTTCCATACATAGATAATGGAAACAAACATTATGTTTGTAGGGACAGGTGAACCACATGCAGGTTGGCTAGCCTAGATTACTATGTTTGCCTGGCGGACTGTGAAAGCCATAAACAGTCACAGCTGTGTGGGGGAAAGCCGACTTCTTCTGTAAGTCATGGGGATGTCAGCATACAGGGACTTCCAGATGGAACCCAAACTCCTCATCAAATTTTGTACACAATATTGGTATTATTACCAATTAGATAACCAAACCTGTTTTCCCACAGAGGGGTCTCTAGATCCTCAAATTATGTGTGACCTTTTTAACTTCTACAAGTGCTCAAAAGGGTGAAAGGAGATTCCCCTATGTGGAGGCTTTTTCCCTCATTTGCTCACATCCTGAACTATGCTTCTCCAATAGATGCTCACCCTCAGCCTTCTACTCCAGACTCTCTGCTGTCACTCCCACATCAGCAACTTGATTTCTCCCCTACAATTAATAGATCAAAAACCCAAATCTCCGCTGGATCTCAGACCACTGCCCCCTTCCTGAGGTAGCAGCTACTGAGGTACCCCTCCACTCACTCACTCCTCTCTTTTCTTGTCAGTGGCCGCACCGGGTCCCAACAGGTCCTCTTACCAGCTAAACAAAATCTCAAACCAGCTGAGGAGAACCCACATACCAGTATCCAAGATGTAATGAAAATGGCCTTTAATGTTGCTTTGTCATCACTGAAAACGGTTACTAAAAATTTAAAGTCCCTCACAGGCTTTTTGGTATACTCACTCCCGTTTCCCCCTCTGTTCTACATGTTTTACTGCTCATGTTTTTGTTGCTAGGAAAATCCCAAAACCCTTGCCCATTATTCTTTTACATATCTCCTTCCTCATTCTCAGATCCAAGGAGCTGCTCTCAGCCCTGCTTCCCTGTCTTCCTCCTCTGTACCAGGCCCATGGAAAAGTCGAGCAGTATTAACGGCAGGCCTATTTGATCACTCTTGGTTCACAGGAATGGTGTCCAGGCCACACTGACTTTAGGCGAATGAGGGGGAAGGGAGCTTATTTTGGACACCAACTTGGGCTGCACCCTTCATGGTAACCTCCAGTCAGAGGTTATGATATGGAAGAAGATTTGGGCCATGTGGCAGTATTTTGGTTTTAATTTTGGTCATTTGTGTGGTGGTTGGAAGAGATGACTGGGTCCACCTGGGCTTGTTCTCTGGTGTGATTCCCCTTAGAGACTGAGTTCTGGAACTGACCTCAGAGAAGTATTGCCATGAATTGTGTTGGGATTTTAAGAGGCCACACATGAGAGTCGCCTTGGAAACTGAGATCTACGCCCAGGGTGGATTTGCACAGAGCACTGGGAATCTCAGCCAGTATATCATATGATTTTATTCTTAAGGACTTGGCAGCCATAGGTGAGAGTCAATACACACATGGAGCTCACATTGTAGACCTCAATGGGCCTGGATTCATGTGACCATTTGGGCACTCTTTGGGAAGCCTTGCCTGTGATAGTTCTGCAGAATTTTCATTGAAACGAGCTTCCTCACCATTTAATGGTTCCTGAATTAATTGAAACCCACAGAGCCTCCAACTGTATTATTGAAAAATGGCTAGATAAATACCAGGACATTTTTGAATTTCCCATGACCAGGTGGCACTGGAGAACCTGTGGATGTCCTGTTGCTAATCAAGAGTATACCAGACAGTGCCTTGACTGACTGGGTTTCATGAAAATGGTGTAGAACAGAGATTCCAGTAACTTGGAACCTGCTGAGTAGTGGGCCTAGAGCAGTGGTGTGCAGGTGTGTAATAAAACATCTGTGGCGGGGCCATGTGGATCTTCCATTGGCTTCTGAATGGCTTGTGACTGACATGGTGCAGCCAGGAGTCCCTTATATGTAAAGACATCTTGTTATATGGAGAAGTTTCAGGGCAATGTCCAGAATCAGGTGGCTATGGTCAAGGGGGCAATGTCTGTGGGATAGAAGCCTGTTGGTGCATTCTCCTGCAGACCCTGACCCACCACACGTGACAGAACTCCCTCCAGCACCGTGTCCCAGTTGAACTCCTTGTATTTTGTTAAACAAATAACAAACTCCCTATGCAGCAGCAAGAAAGACAATGAAAATTGGAGGATGACCAAAAGGCTTCACAGTCCACACGGGGAGACACTTTTCCCCAATGGCCATAGTTTAACTACAAAAATAGAACTCATCACTGATGCACCATGTTCATTGGAAAATAAGAAAACATGTCCTCCAGGTCACATAGATGCAGATCCAGCTCTGATGGTCTCACTACAAAGGAAGCTAAAGCTCCTGACAACAACATATATTTCAAGGACCCATCCTCAGAGGCAGTTACTCAAGAAGTCTTTAGGCCAGCAGAGCTCCATGTTTGTGGAGAGTTTACCCTGTCCCTTACTTTTTGAAACTCATCTACCACCTCCAAGTTTGTGAATTCCTGAGCATTTTCCATTCCAGATATGTATTCACAGATTTTCTAACACTTCCCCTCTCATTGTGTCTTACTTGGGCCCAAGGTAATGTTAAGGCTTTGTTCTGGATGAAAGTGAGAAGATGTTTGTGTAGCACATATTTGCATACTCATAGATTCATTTTCCTATTTTCCATTGAAATACAGAATCCCTGACATGAACATATACCCTACTAGACTCTGACTAATAATCCTAAAATGATGTAGAAAAATAACCCAAGCAGAATAGAAATACAAGCAGTTCAGAGGATGCATGCTGCATAGTTGGACTTGCCTTTTGCATGATAAACGGTAGGTGTTAAATATGTAGACAATTTTTAATTGAAATAGTTCTCCATGTGTTTTTAAAGTAAACAAATATGTGAATTCCTGTCTCCCTTGCTTTGTAGCCAATTCAACACATGTATTTTTATATGCACATTTAGATTCCTACATGGTATCACATGCACAATTTGTGAGGTGGCTGATGGAAGATACAACTTATGAGAAGAGATCAGTCCTCCTAAACGCAGTTGGAACTGAAAATACAACCTATGGGTGAGCTTCCTAGAATTACAATATTATACATAAATCCATGTTCAGTAAAATGAATATTTTTGCATCTGTGGATGATATATATTTCATAATGAATTTCGATTTGCATATATTTCTACCTTTTAATATCTGTGGGGTTTTTTTGTATATATGTTTGTGTGTGTATATATATATATATATATATATATATATATTTTCCAGATTTTTCAAAATATGAAATATATATGTCTTATTTTACACTCTCTAAATTCACTCATATTCATGTATGTGGATTTATAATCAACTTTTCACAAGATTATTCTCAGAATTATTCATCCACCTGAAATACATATTTATTTTCTAGTACTGAAAACTAACTTCAGTGAATGGTGCATACAAATCCTAATTATTCTACAGTAACTGACCCTGTTTAACATCAATCCAAGTAGATTACTATGGGACATGATGTATGTTTTGACGTTCATTTTCATTCAAACCTGGTACATTACTATTTCTTCAGGTTATGCATATCATCGGATATGTATTTCATTCACAAGTTAGCAAAATTATTTGCATTTGTTTCACTTTCAATCACTTCCTATTCAGAACACATGAATTCCTCTATGTGTTTGTTGACTGGTATTTTTATAAGACTTCTTTCCAAACACAATATTTTCCAAATCCATAATCAGTTTTGAAGCAAAACTCACACGCCCTTCATGAGAAAACATAACTCTAATATTACCATTAGATGTATAACTCGTTGGAATGAATGATTGTATATCAATATAAGATTTCTTATATATTTTAAGATATCAATTCAATCCATTATTTAAAGTGGAACTAGTTATATTATTTATTCACTGTATGGTGTATTCATACATTATCTCTATATTCATAGACAATGTGTACACCTCTCTGTACCCCCAATACTAATTTATTCATCTTCAAAATATGGCCCTCAGAAAAGGTGGAAGAAATACTCATGTCACCTGATCTACATATACATTTTATCAGAGTAATATTCTGGACACAAAATACAAAGGTCACACTTATGATTGTACCAAAGCCTAAATGGAAAGTGAGAAAGGATTACTACAATCATCCATGTGATGTTGCCTAATGCTCTCAAATGTCAGTCCTATTGGTGAGTACATATTTGTTTCTTCCTAAGATTGTGTATTCAAACTCAACCCTGTTGAAAATGTCTAATCTTCTCACTAACTTTATACTTAGCCTGATTTCATAATGTCTCTATTGATATCTGCTTTCCTACATATTTTCCCCTGTTCATCATTGTGACTGACTCTTAACTTGTGTTGACATTTACATTCACTGTCTAACCAAAACCGTATTGCTAAAGAACTTTTTTTCCAAATTCTATATTAACTCTTCTTCCTAATCCTTCCGACTATCAGTTTTTGAATGGATGTTCTCTTCTATATTCAATCATCCAAGTAAAGGTCGTGCGAGCATCGGAGGAAGAGACTACCAAGAGAATACATCATGCAACAGCAAAGGGTTTATTTGGGGTCCAACATGCTGGGGCTCAGAGCTCACTTAATTAGAGCAGAGAGCCCTGAGAAGAGCTTATGCAGAGTTTATATACTTTTCTTGGAGAGGGCAGAAAGGGAAGTTTATTGATGGTTCAGGGTGAGTGGGTGGTTTGCATTCAACCGGGTGAGGGAGTACATTCTGCAGTTTGGCCGTTGGGGACAGCACATTCTGGGACAAGATTAGGAAACATTTCTCAACATTTCAACAGTGTTTTGTTAAGTGTACAGAAAAACAGGAAGTGACAAGTATATATTTTATTGACCTTTCATTCCCCACTTCTTCTGGCAACTTTTAATCATAAAAATGATCATTGGGGGATGTCACATTCTATGTTTGCTAGTGGGGTATTACCATAAGTTTAACTTGTCCAATTTGAGCTTGGAGAAAATAAATTACATGGTTGAGGAAACAGGGTTTTATAGTTAGCAATAATATGAGGATTATTATTGGACGGGCCAGAGTTGATAAAAACGTAGTTAACCAGGGGGACTGTGTAAACCAAGACTCAAACCACCATTTTTGGGCCTCTCTCTCTCCTCGACTCTCTTCAAGGCATCTTTTTAATTTACTCATAGATTATTTTACAACTCTATTATGGTCGACATTAAAAAAACATTCTTCCCTCAATGCAGCACAAAGGCCCCCTTCTCTAGTGAAAAAGAGATCCAACCCTCTACTGTTCTGTAAAACAACTTCAGAGAGAAAGGTTAAAGATTCCTGCAAAGCTGTGATGGAGGTTACTAATATCTTTAAGTTTTTATATATTCCTGCTCCTAATTGGGTCATTCGTTGTGTCCCATGGACCACGGCAGTGGTTCCTCTGCCCAACCCTGAAGCAACTGCTATTTGCAATGGAATGGCTAAGGTGAGGGATATATGTTTTCAGAGGAACCGGATTGTATGCCCCCCTATTTGAACTTCAAATGAATCTGTGTCATGATAGAGCACTCTGGAAAACATCCGCACCATTACACATTTAATCACATCTGTTGACAATTTCATTAAAACACAAACAATGTTTAAGTATATAGAATTAAACTGTTGTAGGGACGGACAAGGCAAGGCACCAAAGATAGCACCAAAGACAGGGAAACAGTCTTATTTGGTTGCAACCAGATTCAGAGGGCATTGCTTCTCTTGTAATCAATTAATCCCATGAAACCTAAGTTTATGTAGTTTCAGAATTTTGTACCCAACATGAAAGGGAAGGGGCTCAGAAGTTCATAGTCTTCAGAAGTTCACAAAAGGCAGTTTTTGTTTCTGTTTTTTCCTTAGGTCTGGGCAAGTTAAATTTTCAAGAACACCTGGGAGGGGGAGAGCTTTTTCTTCCCTTTCTTTTTTCCCCCTGCCAGCTTTTCCCATGGAGCCCAGTTTGTAACTTCTTTATCTTAGAAATGTAGCAATGTCTGTGAAGCCCCAGCTCAAGGCCAGGATCCTTGTTCACATATTTTGTGAAAAACTAGTGAGGGTGTGTCTAGCTCAGGAGTGCTGATTTTTTAGCCAGTTGCCAAGTAGACCAGGTCAACACAAAAAGAGAAAGTTTATGTACACTGAAGTCTTTTATAGCGACTCTTTTCCTGAAAGTCCCATAGGCAGCCATGGTGAAGACTTCTGGAGAAGGTCAGACTGTGAGGTGGAGATTCTTTATGTGAATTGGAGTCATGAGAATACCCAAGCATAAATGTGCTAGCCTCTTCCGGGATTTGAAGAACCCATTTTACCCAAAGGGTCCCTATTCTCACTTGATGGAGGTCAGGAACCTTTCTGAAAAAGGCTAAGACTTCATCCACAATGACAGCAATTTTGGCCATTTTGGTTTTGGATGCACACTTTGGATCTTTCTTCAGATCCATCAAGTGCTGAGAATCTAAGCCACAGCCTCACACAGGGCCAAGAGGCTGATTCAGACACATCCCTTTCCAAAGCAATTAAGCATAGAGACACAGGTGATGCCCACTCATTTCCATTTGAAAATGTATGGTTCACAAAGGGTGTGCCTGAGGCAAGAGACTTTCCTGACATTCAGGTCAACATATCAGTAGGTAAGCAAAAGGCCCAAAGCAGGGTTTCTCCCTGAGACTTGTGTGGTCACACTGATATCTGAGTTTTCTGACATGCTGGCCATTCCCTTTAGCTATCCAGTACATGGCCATGTCACAGAGCTTGGAGGTGGTACACATCTTGGACACAATACCATGAGCCTATTTTGGAGAGTGGCTAGAATTTATGAAGAAAACCAGAACATAGAAAGATAGCAGGTGTTGCCCAAAGATAAGGCAAGCTGCAGTCCATTGATAAATTACGCAGGATGAATGCTGGGAAGTGTTCTACAAGACAGGACACATTCATTGAAGCATTTCCTTTTCTAATATCTACAACCACAGACACAGTGGGATATTCAGACATAGAAAGACTCGCCTTGCCAAACGACTAACTAGAAACAGTTGACTCTACACCAAACAAACCGCCTTTCCTATCCTCAGAACATGAGACAAAACCACAAAACCACATCCACACCCACAAAGGCACCTCCTTTCCAAAAGTAGGTCTGTGACTAGGCGCAGTGTCCTCAGACTGGTGGGCCATACTATGTTCCCCTGAAATGGACTGTCCTGTCTCAGTTCTGGTCTCCTTGGCCAACTGTGTGAAGTTGTCAGGAGCCAGTATTGAGCCACTAACTGCTTTCTCAGGAAATCCCCTCTTCTGAGCTATCCTGGCATTTGGCCATTCTCACATCGGTAGGTGCCAAGAAAGACTGACTCTGTTCTTGGTAAATCAAAACAAGTGAGAACACTGGTACTGGGACTGGGACTGTCTCTGTGTTCCTGGCTTCCTGGATTCCACGTTCAGAGATTTCTATCACCAAGGGAGTGAGGTGAAGTCACTTCCTTCAGAAACTGAATGAGGACACACTGCCTTGGCAACCAATTTGTCCTAACAGTTGCTTCCAGAGTCCCATGGAGGCTGCCCATATTTCCTGTGACACTTTCACAAGTTAGAATGATATATTAACCATAGGCACCCAAATAGAGCTCTCCACACAGGCCTGATTTGGCCCATCTTCTTTACATTAAGAAGAGAGAGGCAGATTCAGACACAACTCTTCATCCTGACCAAGTTGTTTGCCATGGAAGAAGACTTTTGCTCACTCAGGTCCTTCATCGCTGACTATATCTTGTGCAGAGATCATTTCTGCATGGACTTTTGAGGTTCTCAGCAAGTCAAAGATCCCATACATTCCTGTATTGTAAGACCAACCCTGTTCATGCTCTTCTGTAAAGTTAGGTTGAGGGAACAGTGTATGGTTTGGATTAATAACATTTTCAATTTGAGTTAGGAATCATTCTACTGGATGAAAAATGGTATTGGGAACTGCGATATGTATAAGACAATAGAGGTGAAATATATGTATGAAAACATAAATCCAAGTATTATTTGATGCCCAGAGGGCATTGGGCCCTTGATTGGGATACTTAGCTTTGAATTATGTTCTGCACAGATGTCTCAGATAAATCCATATACAATGGCATAGGACCATGTACCATGGTCCTATATACAAATAGGTCCATATATACACTCATCATAAACTCTGGCTGGAGTTTTCGATGAGGGGCGCAGCCCTAGACAGTGTACAAAATAAGCTACCTTGCCCCTCATTTGCCTGATGTCAGGGTGGAATGGGCACCCTTCCTGTGAACCAGGAGTGATCAAATAGGCCTACCGTTAATAATACTCTGCTTCTTCAATTTGAGGCGTTCGGATTGTGGTGTTTAGATTCTTTATGTGAATTGGAGTGATGATAAAAGCCAAGCACCTATGGGCTAGCCTCTGCAGGGCTTTGAAAAACTCATTTGACCCAATGTATCCCTATTCTCTCTTGATGGAGGTCAGGAACCTTACTGAAGAAGGCTAGAGACTTCATCCACAATGACAGCAATTTTGGCCATTTTGGTTTTGGATGCCCACATGGGATCTTTCTTTAGATCCATCAGGTGCTGAGAATCTAACCCACTGCCTCACACAGGACCAAGAGGCTGATTCAGACACATCCCTTTCCAAAGCAATTAAGCAAAGAGCCACAGGTGATGCCCATTTATTTCCATTTGAAAACTGTTTTCTTTAGGCTTCAAAAAAGTTTGGCCTGAAGAAAAGACCTTCCTGACATTCAGGGAAACGGAACTATATGTAAGCAAAAGGCCCAAAGCAGGGTTTCTCAACTGAGTCATTTCTGGTCACACTGATATCTGAGTTTTCTGACATGCTGGCCATTCCCTTCAGCTATCCAGAACATGGCCATGTCACTGAGCTTGGAGGTGGTACAAAACCATGAGCCTATTCTGGAGATTGGCCAGAATTCAGGAAGAAAACAGGAACTTAGGAACATATTAGGTGTTCTCATCCCTAAAGCAAGCCACAGTCCATTCATAAATTGGGCAGGATGAATGCTGGGAAGCATTCTACTAAACAGGGCACATCCATTGATGCATTCTCTTTTCTACTGTCCAAATCAATGGACACAATGGGATACACAGACATGGAAAAACTCACCATTTCAAATGACTTACTAGATCAGCCCACTCCAAAACAAACAAACCTCCTTTTCTAATTATTCTCAGAACATGAGAAAAAACTACAAACTCACACCCACACCCACAAAGGCATCTCCTTCCCCAAAGTAGGTCTGTGACTGTCCGGAATGTCCTCTGACTGGTGAGCCATACAATGTTACCCCAAAATGGCCTGTCCTGTCTCAGATCTGATCTCGTTGGCCAACTCTGTCAGGATCCAGCAGTGATCCACATCCTGCTTTCTCAGGAAAGGCCCCTTTTCAGAGCTCTCCTGGCTTTTAGCCATCCTCACATCAGTAGGTACCAAGAAAGACTGACTCTGTCGTTGGTAAATCCAAATAAGTGAGCACACCTGGACTGGGACTGGGGCTTGCTCTGTTTGCTTGGCTTTCAGGATCCCATGTTCAGAGAGTTCCATCACCAAGGAAGTTAGGTAGGTTACTTCCATCAGGAACTGTATTAGGTCACTGCCTTGGCAACCACTTTGCCCTAACAGTTGCTTCCAAGGTTCGCATGAAATGGAGGCTGCCCCTACTTCCTGTGACACTTTCACAAGTTAGAATGGTATATCAACCATTGTCCCCCAGGAACAGCTCTCTACACAGACCTGGTTTAGTCCATCTTCTCTACAATAAAAAGATAGATGTTGATTCAGACATATCCCTTCATCCTGACCAGGTTGTTTGCCTTGAAAGATGACTTTTTCTCTCTCGGGTCCTTCCCAGCAGCCTACATCTTCTACAGGGATAAATTCTGCATGGAACTTTGAGGTTCTCAGTAGATGGAATATGCCCTCCATTCCTGTATTATAAGACCAACTCTGTACCTCCTCTTCTGTAAAGTTAGATTGAGGAAAGAGTGTATGGTTAGGGTTAATAACATGTACAATTTGGGTTAGGAATCATTCTTCGGGATGAATAATGTTATTCTGACCTGTGATATTTATTAGAATATATAGGTGAAATATAAGTAGGTAAACAGAAATCTAGGTAAGCTTTGGAGACCAGAAGGGCATGGGGCCCTTGATTGGGATACTTAGCTTTGAATTATGTTCTGCAAAAATGTCTCCAATAAATCGATATACAATGGCATAGGTCCTTGTACCTTGGATGATTGAATGTAGAAGAGAACATCCAGTAAAAAAAGAGATAGTCAATATGATTAGGAAGATACTCAATAGGTTTAGAAAGAAGAATGAGGATAGGAATTGTACCAAAAGTTCTTTAGCAATAGGGTTTCAGGTAGAGAGTGAATGTAAATGTTAGCACATGTGAAGAATCTGTCACAATGTTGAACTGGGGAAAATATGTAGGAAAGCAGATATCAATAGAGATTTTAGGATATCAGGCCAATTATAAAGTGAGTGATAGGATTAGACATTTTCAACAGCCTTGAGGTTGAATATATAATCTTAGGAAGAAAGAAATATGTAGTCACCAATAGGATTGACATTTGAGAGCAATAGATGTTTTTCATAATCCATGCTCACTTTCCATTTAGGCTTTGGTAAAAACATAAGTTTGATCTTTGTAGTTTTGTCCAGAATATTACTGTGATAAAATGTATATGTAGATCAGGTGACATGAGTATTTCTTCCACCATTTCTGGGTGCAATATTTTGAAGACATATAAATTAGTATTGGGGATACAAAGAGGTGTACGTTTGTCTATCAATATAGAGATAATGCATGAATAGACCATACTGTGAATAAATAATATAAGTACTTCCAACTTTAAATAAAGGATTGAATTGATATCTGAAAATATACAGGAAATCTTATATTGATATACAATCATTCATTCCAACCCATTATACATCTAATGGTAATATTAGGGTAATGGTTTATCATGAAGAGTGTGTGAGTTTTGCTTCAAAATGATTAGAGAAATCGAAAATAATGTCTTTGGAAAGAAGTCTCATGAAAAGTCCAGCCAGGAAACCTGGAGGAATACATGTGTTCTGAAGCAGGAAGTGATTGATAGAGAGACAAATGCCTATAAATTTGTGAACTTGTGGATAAATATATATCCTATTATGTGCATAAACTGAAGAAATAGTAATGTACCAGTGTTGAATAAAAATGAACGTCAAAATAAACATTTTGTATCATAGGAATCTACTTACATTGATGTTAAACTGGGTAAGTTACTGTAGAAATATTAGGATTTGTATGCACCATTCACCGAAGTTAGTTTTCAGTACTAGGAAAAAAATATGTATTTCAGGTGGATGCATATTTCTGATAATAATCATGTAAAAGTTGATTGTAAATCCAAATACATGAACATGAATGAATTTAGGGAGTGTATAATAAGACACATATATTTCATATTTTGAAATATCTGGAGATTATATATATATATATATACAAAACACCCACACAGACATTAAAAAGTAGCAATATATATGCCAATTGAAATTCATCATTAAATATATATCATCCACAGACCCAAACTATTTATTTTACTAAACATAGATTTATTTATAATTTTGTTAAACTAGGAACCTCACCCATAGATTGAATTTACAGTTCCAACTGTGTTTAGGAGGAGTGATCTCTTCTCACAATTTGTATCTGGCAAGTCAGCTACCTCACAAGAACGTACGTGTGATAATAGGTAGGATTCTGTATGTGCATGCAAAAATACATGTGCTGAATAGGCTACAGAGAAAGCAAGACAGGAATTCACATATTTGTTAACTTTAAAAACACATGGTGAACTATTTCAATTAAAAATTGACTAGATTTATAACACCAACCCTTTATCATGCAAAATGAAAGTCCAACTATACACCATGCCTCCTCTGAACTGCTTGTATTTCTATTCTGTTTGGGTTATGTTTCTCCATCATATTAGGATTAGTAGTCAGAGTCTAGTAGGGTATGGGTTAGTGTCAGGGTTTCAGTATTTTGAATGGAAAATTAGATAAGGAATCCAATGTGTATGCAAATATGTGCTATACAAAAATCTTCCCACTCTCATCCAGAACGATTACTTGACATTGCCTTCCCCCCAAGTAAGACACAATTAGAGGAGAAGAGTTAGAAAATCTGTGAATACATATCTGGAAAATCCTCAGGAGTTTACAAACTTGGAGGTGGAAGAGGAGTTTCCAAAAGTAAGGGACAGGGTTGATAGACCCAACCTGATCTTTTATTAAAATTGGGAGCCATCTTGCCACAAAGCGATGAAAAGCTAATTTTGGGTTTACTATAAATTACTGCAATTTCTGAACCCATTTGGAATGTCTGCCCGTGCCTTTAACTCACCCATGCCTATCTCTCTGACCTGATAGCAGCCCTCTCTGAAAGTTTAGTGACACATTATAATTTTTGGCCTTCCCTGGCCAGACAACGACCCTCTCTGAGGTCTAATGGTCATCATTATTTCTGATGTTGGGGCCAGCAAAAAAAAAAAAGAAAAGTAAACTACATTTAGTGTGATGCTTGTCAAAGTTCTGTTATCTGTAATCCCCCTTTTGTGTAACTTTCTGGGCTATATAGCTGGGCTGTAGGAAAGGTGGGGTTGCTGTCTTGTTCCCACCGTTTTGTGAGGGAGAGGCAGGCCGCCGGCCGGTTGAAATAATAAATTTGCCTTAATTTGATTTTAATTGGAGTCAGTGGTCTTTTCTTTCATCCTGGTCTAACATTTTGCAGTTCCGCAGCAAGATGACCCTGCAAGTACAAATCACAAGACAAGACTGTTGGAAATTCTGAGGCTGGCCTTCCCTCCAGGGCCCCTGGCTACAGAGCCACTCTAGGGGATGCGCAACTTGAGATGTTTCAACGACTTGGAGTGAGACTTTGGTCCAGGGAGCACTGCAATGAACCACTGGACTATAACTATTAGCAAGCACCTGGTGGAGGAGGCCTCCATAGGTAAGTGGCACCTTTATAACATCTGATATCTGGTTAAGGGAGATCTCTTCTGATGACAGAGAGGAGGCCTGGGGAGGCTCACATATACTCCTGTCCGGGACTGTAACGAGAATCATGCTGTCCTTTGTTCTGTTATGTAGGGAATTCTTCTGGATGGGTAGAGAGGTGTGGATGGGCATGCACGCGGTCCTACCCAGAAGCTTTAGCAAGACATTGCAATGCTCCTCTGCTTTTTTTTTTTTTTTTTTTGGTGCCTGGTTTCTGCTTTTTTTTTTTTGTTTTGTTCTGTGTTCTATATGTTTTTTGTTTGTTTGTTTTTGTGCGTTTTGTTGTGTGATTTCTGTGGTAAAAACTTAAAGATATTGGACGTGAAAATGGGTAATAAAGCAAGTAAGCGTGACACCTTTTTGGACTGTGTTTTAAGGAACTGTGATGAACTTTACCTGCCTTTGTTAAGCAGGATAAGAGAAGCCCCTAGCTGGCTGCCTGGAGCACACCCACTGCACAAGGCAATGCCTGCTGCAGAGCTAAAAACTGAGTATCTCACAGGTTAAGAAGTGAAACTCCTTTAAAACCACTTGTACCTCCAGATCAAAAGAGTCACAACCTTTGGGCAGAGTCCCCTGTGTTTCTCCTTTGTTAGCAAAGCAATAAACCTCCCTTTTTCTTCTTCTCAAAAACCCTGTCCTCATTATTAAATTGGCATTAATTGGCTTCAAGGTCAGGAACTGAACTTTAAGTTTCAAATTTTGATAAACCACACCACCACCGACCCGGAACTTTTTGAGAGCTGACTACTGATATGTTAGGAGATGGAGCATGGTTGGGGTGGAACCGAACCAGAGGAGCTAATCCTGTAAGTTAAAGGAGGGACCGAGGGACTTCCAGCAGCTGCCGAAGCCCTGTTACTTCAGGGAATTCCCTCCTTCCTTCCCTGCACTGTAAACATTATGTAACGTCTGTCTTCTTAAAAAAGAGCAAAAGAAAAAGGGGATACTAAATTCAGTAAAGTCACCATGGAGACCCTTGATTTTACATTTCAGGTTGCCCCTCTGTAAAAACATGTGGTCCCCTTGTGGGGACTTCTATGGTGCCACTGGTGTAGGAGATTTTTCTCTTATCTGCTCTGTTTTAAAGGCTTCTGTCTGTCGGCCATAGTCTGGAGCTCCCTTCTGTCTGTCTTGTGTCTTTGTTTCTGGCCCTTTAAGACATGTGCAATAATGTGTTGATATTTTAAATTGTTTCTTGGGAATGATCTTAGCTGAATGTGTCTAAATGATGATGTTTTATTGTAACAATCTGGTATCTGAATGGGTTTTTGAAGCATTGCACAATCTTGCAGGTAAAAGTCGGGTTTAGGTAATTGTTTAGTTTATGATTTCAGATAATTTATGCCAGAGAACTTAAATACTTAGGATGGAAAACTAAAGAACTCTACTTCCAAGTTGGCAAGTAACTTCCCAATCATTCAGTCTATTATTTCACCTATTTTGAATTGGGTAGCCTGGGAAAATGTCACTGTGCGTACCAGTGCATTAATTTGGACAAAGATAGTAAATCATTTTATGGTATCTGTTGACAAAACAAGATGTAAAGATATAAAATTTTGTGAATTGTATCTTAAACTTGTTTCATAATTTTCAACATCCTAACCTGAAAATTATGGTTAAAATGCCTTAGGCCTGTTGTGTCTGCTCTGAATAGCAGTTTTTTCCTGCTCCTTCCTGACCTCAGCCAGGACTTATTTTGAAATGCAAATAAAAGAATCCTGCAAGCTCAGTAGGAGACTGATCTGAGGCCTAAGCAGAAAAAAAAAGGCAAATTGTATGGTTTTTACTAATTACTGTCCAGTCGTTTTTTCTAGGACTCTTATTTTTTTCCTTAGATATTTTATTTAGTTTTTTTAGCTCATGATTTTGATCCTACAGACCTAAGTTAATGTTTTTCTGATCAGTTCTATCTTTGACCAACTGTGGAGTTTTTGAAACATTGCAATGCAGATTTCATCTGCGAAAAGCTATAAGGCCTTTACTATTTTTATGTGTGCACACTTCTGTTATGTGTTGTATGTCTATATATACATATATCCATATATCAAACATATGATACAAAAATTTACATATATAAAGAACGCTCATAAAAAAATGCTCATAAAAACAAATTTTAAAAAGTGGATCCAAGGATCCTTAATTCACGTTATTTAAATGGTTCAGTTTAAATTGGATAAACAGATGAAAATAAATGTCTTTAAATTTAAGCTTACAAGTTTTTCTAGGTGTTCAGATATCTAATAAAATATTAATGTCTACAAAATATCTAATATGACTTGGTTGTAGGACTTTTCCTTCAACAAAAAAATGGTTTACAATCTTCAATACATTTGTCTAATATTTTGATAAATAAGTAAATTAAATTTCATATGAGATTACTCATTCATGAGTACTTTTGTTAGATATCTGATTGATTAACTAAGGTCTGTACAAGTTTGTACTAAATTCTGTATAAGATTGTAAAAATCAGTCATGTGTTAAAGAGACAAAAATTTCTTAAAACATAAGTTTACCCATAACATTGTGTTTATTAAGTTTTATTTTTTCTAGAGCTAGCAACCATAAAAATTAAACAACTGATTAAATAAGAACTGTTATTTTAGAGAACTGTACTGTCATTACTTTAAAAGCTAAACTTGGTTAATGTGGAAACATCAATGTAATTATGATGCTATTAATGTGCTCATATCTTACATGTACAAGTCTGTAAGGTAGAAACTTAAAAGAGCATTATATCATGCTGGCGTTCTTAAGTTGTATGGTAAAAATATATATTGGGAATTTATTTATCTGTTATCATAAAGATAAGTAAAGTTTTATGTTACTTTTTACATTTGGGAACAATTTAAATGTATTTTTAAGTTAATGAGAGCCTAATCTATGTAAAGGTTAAAAACTTTCAGCCTTTCTTTAATTCATGTTTTAAATGTGATATCATACGGTGTTAGCTAATGTTCATGTGACCTAAAAAAATTTATGTAAACTTTGTAAAATGATATTTAAAAAAAAAGATCAGCTTTAGAACTAAAACCCTTAAGATTTATAAAGAGACCTGCCTTACCTGAGATAAGGCTCTGTGTCCCATCTTACTATATGTGAGAATGACTATGAAAACAGTAGGTTAGATTATGTTTCATTTAAAGTTTTGTTCAAAAGTTGTTTTTTTTTCTGTCAAGATTACTAGGATCTGTAACAGGGGATATAATTTATAACTAAGCAAAAAATTCAGGGTAGCTATTATGCAAACTAAGTATATTTACTCTTGTTAAAAAATTTTATTTTATAATTTCCTTATAAGTGATCTAAAGATTCTCTGTTAGTGTTTTACAGAATTGTTGCTTTAAGAACACAACATGGGTTAATTTAAGATAATAAGTCATCACCTACAAGATAAAAAGAATAACACAGATCCCAATTAATAAAAAGATAAATAATTATAAAGTTATAGACATTAAAGCCCAGTACTCTTAACATAAGGCAGTTAAAATTTATTTGCTGGATATTTAAGATTAGGATTTAAAATTAAAGTTAAATGAAAAGGGACAAGAAAACTAATATTTGGCTCTTGCCCTCTGAGTCAGTCTGAATCCAGGGAACAGGGGACTTCTCTAAAGAGCTTTTCAACTCTGGGCCATATAACCTCCCCATCAGGGGGATTAATGAGACCACTAGAGAACAGAAAGCCAATCAGTGCATTTGCTAAGAAGAGGAGAGTCATCAGAGAAGGGAGACATCCCTGATGCTGCCGAGGGAAGCCACATGGTCAAGGAACACCTGGACCCACCTAGCCCAAAAGGCACTAGCAGAACTGAGAAGCTGCTCTCAAGTCTCCCCAGGAATGGCAATCATAAAAGCTCAGCTGACTGTTACCAATAGATAGAAACAAAAGTCAGTTTGACTGCTTCATCTTAAACACTTAGCAAAGACAGTTGAAAGCAGAATACAGCCATTCCTGGACATTTTAAATAATAATAATAATAATAATAATAATAATAATAATAATAATAATAATAATAATATTTTAATGTATACACTTTATATTAGCCTCCCAAAATAAGTAAGACTGGAGGTTACAAAGAAGGATTCTCAGACAGGAATGCCTGATAACTATAAAAAGACTCTATCAAGAGGAGCTGCCAGAGGCAGAAGTTTTTAGTTTAAGGCCTCAGATATTTCTAACCTACACGGTTAGGCTTGGTGTTGGCTAGTATGATTATCCAGCACTGAGTAACAGAATTAAAGGTTTTTCTATTAGACACAGAGGTCATTCTAGTAAACTGATTTTGCAAGATCAGATGACATTAAATTATTAAACTGTATCTTATGGGGAGGGACAACTGTAACACTAAATGTTAAGTATTAAGTTGACAGTCCTGATAACTGGGGATATTAAAGACTGGTGAGGGAACTTCTGTACAGTGACATGTTCTAGCTGCTGCAACATTTATTCAGTACTCATGTTTTTTGTTTCTCTCATAGAAGAACCCATCCCCAGATGACTTTACAACCTGTTCTTCCCCAATGAGACTTCAAACCAAACTGACCTCTAAAAGGCAACTCATGTCCCTCATGCTGTTCCCCCTCACGTCACCCTCTCTCAGCTCAGAAGAAGCCAAAATGAGTAATGCCTCTCTTCTTACAACAGTGGAGCCAAAAGTAAATAGACTATCAATATACGTAATTAATTAAGTCAGGTAAAATCACGGAGACCGGTTTTGGGTGATTTGAAAAAATAGGGAGACTGTTGCATCAGAGAATAAAATTCCCTCAGTGCTCTTCACCTACCGTATGAAAGATATGAAAGGGACACATTAGAAAAGGGGGGAATGATAGACCCAACCTGATCTTTTATTAAAGTTTGGAGCCATCTTGCCACAAAGCCAAGAAAGGATAATTTTTCTTAACTATTAATTACAGCAAATTTCGAACCTGTTTGGAATGCCTGCCCGTGCCTTGAACTCACCCATGGCTGGCTCTCTGACCAGATAACAGCCCTCTCTGAAACTTTGTTGACACCTCATAAATATTGGCCTTCCCTGGTCAGATGACACTCTCTGATGCTCTAATGGTCCCCATAAATTCTGATGTTTGTGTCAGCAAAAAAAAAATAATAATAATAAAGTAAACTACCATTAGTGTGATGCTTGTCAGAGTTCTGTTATCCGTAACCCCTCTTTTGTGTAACTTTCTGGGCTATAAAGCTGGGCTGTAAGAAAGGTGGGGTTTCTCTCTTGTTTCCGCCATTTTGGGAAGGAGAGGCACCAGGGTGGTGGAAATAATAAGCTTGTTTTAATTTGATTTTAATTGGAGTCAGTGGTGATTTCTTGCATCCTGGTCTATAAGGTAAACACTCCACAAACATGGAGCTCTGCTGGCCTAAAGACTTTTTGAGAAACTGCCTCTGAGGATGGGCACTTGACATATATGTTGTTGTCAGGAGCTTTTGCTTCCATTCTAATGAAACCATCAAAGCTGGGTCTGCATCTATGTGACCTAGAGGACATTGTTTCTTATTTTCCAAAGAACATGAGGCAGAAGTGCTGACTTCTCTCTTTGTAAGTAAACTGTGGCCACTGAAAGCTAATTGTCTCCGCATGTGGATTGTGAAGCCATTAGGTCATCCTCCACTTTTCATGGACTTTCTTGCTGCTGCACTGGGAGTTTGGTATTTGCTTCACGAAATGCAAGGAATTCAACTGGGACACAGTGCTGGAGGGAGTCCTCTCACGTGTGGTGGGTAAGGGTCTGCAGGACAATGCACCAACTAAGCTTCTATCCCACATAGATTGCCCCGTTGACCATAGCAACTTGATACTGAACATTGCCCTGAAACATCTCCATATAACAAGATGCCATTTATGGAGAGGTTTCAGACATATAAGTGATTCCTGTCTCCACCATGTCAGCCACCAGGCATTTGGAAGTCAATGGCAGATCCACATGGCCCGACCACAGATATTTTATCACACACCTACACACCACAGCTCTGGGCCCACTTCTCAGCAGGCTCCAACATACTGGCATCTCTGTTCTACACCATTTTCATGAAACGCAGTCAATCAAGGCACTCTCTGGTATACTCATGATCAACAACAGGACATCCAAAGATTCTCCAGTGCCACCTGGTCATGGGAATTTTAAAAATTTCATGGTATTTATCTAGCCATTTTTCAAGGATGAAGTTGGAGAAACTGTGGGTTTCAATTCATTCAGGAACCATTAAATTTTGAGGTAGCACATTTCAAGAAATGCTCTGGAGAACTCGCAGAGGCAAAGCTTCCCAAAGAGTGGCCAAAATGACACATGAAGCCAGGCCCATGAGGTCTACAATGTTAGGTCCATGTGTGATTTGACTCTCAACTATGGCTGCCAAGTCTATAAGAATAAAATCATGTGATATCCTGGCTGAAATTCCCAATGCTCTTACGAAAGCCACCATTGGCTTAGATCTCAGTTTCCAAGGGCGACTCTCATGCATGGCCTCCTAAAATCCCAACAAAATTCATGGCAATACTTCTCTGAAGTGAGTTACATAACTCAGTCTCTAAGGGGAATGACACTAGAGTTCATGTTCAGGTGGACCCAGGTATCTCTTCTAACTACCACACAAATGACTGCTGGGAGCCATCAGCCAAGTAGGTATGACAATTTCCTTGCCAGCGTACCCCCATGTTTCCTTAGTGGAAGGACTCATGGAAATAGGACATTTTGCAGGACATTGCATGTAAGGTGACCTTGCTGAAGGACCAGGGCGGATCCATGTTTAGTGTGTTCCTGGTTTGGCATAATAGGAGATTAGGGTGTTCCCCCTTTAGAATAGGGCGGTTTAGCATAATAGGAGATTAGGGTGTTCCCCTTTAGAATAGGGTGTATCCTGCTGCTGTGTTCCTCTTGATTCTTAGGATCAGACAGTATATTTGGGAGACAGAATCCCAGGAGTAGTGGATTTGGGCAGAGAGTGGATTTGGGCAGGAACGTGGATTTCCCCAGAACGTGTTTGTAGACGGCCGGTGTGAGTTCGGGAATAAAGAATTGCTGTTTGAATCTACAAGCTGTGTGGAGACTCGTGATTTGTGCCCAGCCAGAGACTGCGGCATTTGATGGCTCGTATGCGGAACACCTGAAGCTTGGGGGTAAGTGAAATTGCTCGCCCCTGGGGAAGGCGAGAGAATGGGTGACCATTTCAAAAAACAATGTGTTCTTCTTTTGATTTATTTTGTTTTTCTTTCAAGCTGCCTATCTCTAGAAATTTCTCAGGCAAACTGGTTGACTAAAGGTTTGATGTTTGTCGGCCCTGAGGAAGAGAAAATTGATACAACGATTTTTTATTCCGTTTTTGTTTCATTCAGATTCGGTTTTGTTTTGTGTTATCTTATTGGGTTGCGTTATCGTTATAGTAGATTAAAACAAACTGAAAATATGTTAAGCAAATTGTTAGAGGTTCAGAACATGGAGAAAGACATTTTAGATCAAGCAAAAGAGAAGGTCTCTCGAGCTAGTCAGACAGAGGAAGAAAATTTAAAGGATAAGGGGTTGTTAGGAAAAAGGCCACAACAGGAGGCTGTTACTAACTCCGTTTTATCACAAGAGGGTTTAATTCAACCAACAGGCCCACCGATAGAGACAGCTGAGTGGCCCTCAAAGCCCGTAGTTGATAATTGGGATTCTGAGACAGGACCTCAAAGATTAGCATGCCCTGTACTTGAGCAGGCAGGAGGGCAGTGAATTCACCATGCTTTAGATTTTAAAACAGTGAAGCAGTTAAAGGAGGCTGTAACAACCTATGGTCCCCAAGCTCCCTTCACGGTAAGCATGGTCGAGTCCATTACTAACTTGGACATGACGCCAGCAGATTGGGCTAGCATGTGTAAATCTGTGCTAAATGGAGGACAATATTTGTTATGGAAGGTTGCCAATGAGGAATTATGCGCAGAGACAGCTAGGCGAAATGCAGCAGCCGGTTACCCTCAAAGAAATCTAGAAATGTTGCTAGGGAAAGGACCTTATGAGGGACAGCGGCAACAAATTGAATATGATCCTGCTATATATGCACAAATTGCTGCAGATGCAGTTAGGGCATGGAAGACTTTACAAGGACATGGAGATTTACAAGGCCAGCTATCTAAGGTAATACAGAGTGGTAATGAACCTTACGCTGACTTTGTAGACAGGCTAATTCAAATGGCTGCCAAAATTTTGGGGGATACAGAACAAGCAATGCCATTAATAAAACAACTGGCTTATGGCCAAGCAAATCGTTGCTGCAGAGAGGTTATTAGACCATGGAGACATGAAGATTTAAACACATATATTAAATTATGTAGAGATATTAATGAACAAGAGCAAGTCTTGGCAGCTGCAGTACAACAGGCTTTTGATGCCAGGCCAAAAACATGCTATGATTGTGAAAAAACAGTACATTTTAAAAGGAGTTGCCTCATAGGAGGAGGATTTAACAAAACTAGTTATCAAAGAAATAGAATACCGGGTATTTGCCCACGATGCCATAGAAGGAGACATTGGGCTAATGAATGCCGTTCTCAAACTACCATAGAGGGTACTCCCTTAACAAAAAACGGACAAGGACCAGGTATTTACCCATGATATCGTGGAGAAAGGCATCAGACTCCATTGCCAAAAAAAGGACCAAGGGGCCCAATGCTCCGGGGCCCACAACCACAAATATACGGGGCAGTGAAGGAACCCAGCAACACCATTAGAGTAGTGCCCAGGACACATTGTCCATTAAATCCCTCATCAGACAAACCCGAGGGAGCGCAGGGTTGGACATCTGCGCCTCTGCCAGAGCAGTACTAACTTCAGAGATGGGAGTTCAAATCATTCCTTCAGGAATAAAAGGACCTCTTCCCCAAGGGACAGTAGGCTTATTATTGGGACGTAGTTCACCTACATTAAAAGGACTTAAGATAAGTCCTGGGGTAATTGATCTCGATTATGTAGGTGAAATAAAAATTATAGCTAGTTCTCCAAGAGGTATATCAGTAATTTCACCTGGAGATAGAATAGCACAGTTGTTAATAATACCCATCCTACATAATAAATTTCCTAGTCATAGTGTAAAAATAGGTTCCAGGGGATTAGGCTCCACAGGTGTAGATTGGGCTATGTTGTCTTTAAATTTAGATTCTCGCCCAATGTTAAAACTAAATATTCAAGGACACGACTTTAATGGGCTACGGGACACAGGTGCAGACCTTAGCATCATATCTAGTCAGGAATGGTCAAAACATTGGCCATTACAACAAGCCACTCAAATGCTTCGAGGCCTAGGAGTGGCTACTAATCCCCATAGAAGAACAATGTTATTATATTGGAAGGATCCTGAAGGTTGTGAGGGAACTATACAGCCATATGTATTGGACGAGATGACCTAGATCAATTAGGTTTGACGTTAACAAATAACATCAATCCTAATGCGCCCACTACTAGGGCTAGACAAGGTTTTAGGAAAGAAAAAAGATTAGGAAAACAAGGACAATATATAGCAGCACCAATTCAAATAGATCAAGGAACAGAAAGACATGGGTTGGATTTTCAGAAATGGCCACTGAGACAATAAAAATTACTTGGAAATCAAAAAGACCAGTGTGGGTTCCTCAGTGGCCCCTGACTAAAGAAAAGATACAAGTAGCCCATGATCTGGTCAAACAACAATTAGTGGAAGGACATATACAACCTTCCATATCTCCCCATAATACGCCCATTTTTGTCATTAAAAAAAATCTGGTAAATGGAGATTATTGCAAGATTTAAGAGCCATTAATAATGAGATGGTTATTATGGGACATGCTCAATCAGGGATTCCTCAATTGTCTGCTTTGCCAAAAACCTGGCATGTTTTAGCCATAGATATTAAAGATTTTTTTTTTCAATTCCAATTCATCCTGAGGATAGTCCACGCTTTGCATTTACTGTCCCTGCATTAAATCATGAAGGTCCTGATCAGAGATATGAATGAAAGTACTCCCTCAAGGGATGGCTAACAGTCCAACTATGTGTCAAATATATGTTAATAAAGCAATCCAGCCACTTAGAAATCAAAATCCTGAACTACAAATATTTCACTATATGGATGATGTATTATTGGCACATAAATATAAAAACATATTGCTGGAATGTTATGCAACACTTACAAACTTATTTAAAAATTATAATCTAGAGATAGCAATAGATAAAGTACAATTAAATTTTCCAATTAATTATTTAGGAGTTCTATTATCCTCAACCATGGTCCGTCCACCAAAAATTCAAATACAAGTAGATCAACTCAAGTCACTTAACGACTTTCAAAAGTTATTGGGAGACATAAATTGGATAAGGCCTTATCTAGGCATACCAACAGGAGAGTTGGGACCTTTATTTGATATTCCAAAAGGTCCATCAGATCCAAACTCACCTCGCATGTTAACTCCTAAAGCAAGAAAGGCATTGAAAATTCTTGAAACATATATGGAAAATATACATTTGGATAGAATCGATATAGGTTTGCCTTTATTATTTATTGTACTACCAACAAAAAATATTCCTACAGGAGTATTTTGGCAAGAAGGTCCATTATTGTGGATACATTTATCTTATTCACTTAACACTATTCTTACTAGGTATCCTGAGGCTGTAGGACAATTAATACTAAAAGGAATAAAAGCAGCGAAGGGAGTGTTTGGAATTTTTCCCAATAAAATTATTACTCCATATACTATGGATCAAATTGATGAGTTAGCTAATGAGTTAAATACTTGGGCAATAATCATGTGTAAATCTAATGTTTGATTTGATAATCACTTACCATCTAATCCTTTGTTGTCTTTTTGGTCTAAGCATCCTGTAGTTTTTCCAAAAATGACAAGAAAAACCCCTATTATGAATGCTCCAAATATATTCACTGATGGGCCAAATAATGGTACAGCAGAAGTAGTTACCCCTGATCAAACTTTTACATTTTTAGTACCAAAACAATCAGCTCAAAAGGTAGAGCTTAATGCAGTTTTACAAGCCTTTTTAATGTTTAAAGATTCTGTATTTAATTTATTTTCTGATATTCAGTATGTAGTTAATGCTATAGTATCTCTTGAAGATGCTGGTAGGATTTCCCCTTCTTCTACTGTTTTCTCTTTGTTTTCCACTATACAAAGTCTAATCTGAGACAGAAAAGATCCATTCTTTATAGGACATATTAGAGCACATACAGGATTTCCTGGAGCCCTTAGTTTGGGCAATGATTTAGCAGATAAAACTACACATGACATACATATTTTGTCTACACTAGAAGAAGCTACGAATTTTCATAAAAAATTCCATGTTAATGCTAATACTTTACAAAAGCGTTTTAAAATAACTAAGGAACAATCCAGACATATAATAAAACAATGTCAAAATTGTGTGACCTTTTTACCACAAGTTAATCTTGGAGTCAATCCTAGAAGACTGATACCTAACCATATTTGGCAGATGGACGTCACACACTTGCCAGAATTTGGAAAATTAAAATATTTACATGTTACAGTTGATAGTTCTTCCGGATTTTTGATGGACTCCCTTCATGCCGGAGAAAAATCTAAAGATGTTATAGCTCATTGCTTACAAAATTTTGCCACTGTGCGCGTTCCTAAACAGTTAAAAACTGATAACAGTCCTGGCTATTCCTCTACCTCTTTTAAACAATTTTGCTCATCATTTGGTATTACTCATATAACAGGAATTCCATACAATCCACAGGGAAAAGGCATAGTTGAAAGAGATCATCAAACTATTAAAACGTACTTATTAAAGCAAAAAGAGGGAATTGGAAAGGGGTATATATCCCCCAAAGATAAACTTAAAATAACGCTTTTTACTCTAAACTTTTTAAATTTGGATTCATCAGGACTTAGTGCTGCAGAAAGACATATGTATCCAAAAAATGTGCATAAGCCTAAAGTTCTTTGGAAAGATATTCTAACAGGACAATGGAAAGGTTCTGACCCAGTGATTGTCTGGAGTAGGGGCTCTGTC
This sequence comes from Callospermophilus lateralis, assembly GCF_048772815.1. Classification (NCBI taxonomy): domain Eukaryota; kingdom Metazoa; phylum Chordata; class Mammalia; order Rodentia; family Sciuridae; genus Callospermophilus; species Callospermophilus lateralis. The sequence continues at coordinate 349,467 of NW_027511494.1, forward strand.
TGTGTGTTTCCACAGGGAGAACAGCAACCTATTTGGATTCCTGAAAGACTGACTAAAATGATTTCTACAGATCGAAAAGAAGATGATTTGACTCAAATCCATAACAGCTGATATCCAGAACTCCAGCTTGGCCATTCTTACATCTGCAACAGTGATTAACCAGGATTCTTTTTTCAATACCTATTTTATTATTGCATTTTTCCACATCATAAGGCTCTATTTTTATGTTTTGAGCTCATACAAACCTAGGTTAATGTTTTTCTGATCAGTTTCATTTTTTGACTGTGGAGTTTTTAAACATTGCAATGGAGATTTCACCTAGGTAAAGCTACAAGGCCTTTATTATTATCTTATGTGTTGTACATTTGTTTGCACATTTGTGTTTTGTGTTGTATGTCTGTGTGTGCGTATGTCCATATTTCATATATGAGGAGTGCTCATTAGAATATGGATCCGAATTATTTTTGTTATTCACGTGATTTAAATGGATTAATTTAAATTAGGTAAACAGCTGTTAAGGATTGTTTTTAAAGGTGGTTAACAGATCTGCTTGTTTACTAATTTAAATCAGGTAAACAGCTGTTAAAGATTGTTTTTTAAGGAGGTTAACAGATCTGTTTGTTTACTTTCACCTTTCCTTTTCATTATATTTAATAATTCTTTTCAGGATAATGTCTGTTTAGCATCATTGCCAGAATTCCTATCTTCATCCCAATGAATATAACTCAACAAGTATGCTCAATCAAGGAGTCAACTTACTTTAGGAGGAAACAGACTTTGGGAGGAGACGGACAGATTGATAGATTCCTCCACTTTGAACTGCTTACAGAACTTGCCTAGACTATGTAACTATCGTTTGGTACAGCGAATTGTGGTAATGCTGGCATATCTTTGCTGATGGTGTCACCAGTGATTTTTGCTGATGGTGTCACCAATGATGCAATTTTTCCTCTGTCATGAAGGCATCTTAACCACCTTCAAATTAACCTTTTAAAGCCTTTTAATTATCATCTATACTGTACTTTTAAATGAACTTTTTCACCACCTACAGCTTCACTATTTTAAATGAGGCTTAGATTCTGTTTAAATTGCTCAATGTTAGTTTACTTGGCTGCCCTTCAACCAAAGGCCTTTTTTACTCCATTAAGAAGCTTTGTCTTAATCTGCCATGTACAAATACCCTTTTTCTTCCTTCTTCCTTTCTCAAGATTTTAAAGTAAGTCTAGTTTCCTCAAAATCTATTTAAATGGCATTTTACAACTTTTTACATTACCACACAGAGATTATCTCATCTAGAAACACTTCTTTTTCCATTAACCTCTTATATTAAAATATATTTCCACATCTTGAATCTTTTTCTATCTCTTTTTTAACCATTAACCCTTTTTATAAATTCAAATTTTGAAACAACTCTTATAAAATTTCTGATTTAGACAAATTACTCCACTTTAATAGGATGAAATACTTTCATGTTTTTTTTTATGGTACCATAATACTATAATTGAAACCCAACTGAAACTTATTATACTCTTTGTATATAAATTACACCTGATAGAATCTTAACACTTAGTAACCTTGTTTTGGCAAAGACACAGACCAAAGCAATATTAAACCTTTTTTCAATTTACCAATTTATGAAAACACACATAATTTTTAAATATATTACCTTATGAAACTTAATAAGTAAAGAGTACTTGATTTTATATTTAGTGGTTGATATTTTAACACTTTAGCTTTGTAAATTAATTAGAACTTTGTAGAAACCAAGATCTTAGACAAATGTAGTAAACAGAATTAGCCATCTATTTCTTGAAGAAAAATCCTTCTACAGGATACCATGATGGTCCCATTGATATACTTAATAACTCGTCTTTAAAAAGCCATGGACATTCTCTCGCCTTCCCGCAGGGGCGAGCAATTTCACTTACCCCCAAGCTTCAGGCGTTCCGCATACGAGCCACCAGATGCCGCAGTCTCTGGCTGGGCACAAATCACGAGTCTCCACACAGCTTGTAGATTCAAACAGCAATTCTTTATTCCCGAACTCACACCGGCCATCTACAAACACATTCTGGGGAAATCGACGACGTTCTCTGCCCAAATCCACTCTCTGCCCAAATCCATTACTCCTGGGCTTCTGTCTCCCAAATATACTGTCTGACCCTAAGTACTCAAGAGGAACTCAGCAGCAGGATATGCCCTATTCTAAAGGGGAACACCCTAATCTCCTATTATACTAAACCAGGAACACCCTAAACATGGATCTGCCCTGGTCCCTCAGCAAGGTCACCTTATATGCAATGTCCTGCAAAATGTCCTATTTCCATGAGTCCTTCCACTAAAGAAAATTGGGGGTACGCTGACAAGGAAATTGTCTTCTTCTAGTGTAGAGAAAATATGTATGTCGTGTTTAGTTTTATCTGCTAAATCATTGCCCAAACTAAGGGCTCCAGGCAATCCTGTATGTGCTCTAATTTGTCCTATAAAGAATGGATCTTTTCTGTCCCAAATTAGACTTTGTATAGTGGAAAACAAAGAGAAAACAGTAGAAGAAGGATTCCTCCACTTTGAACTGCTTACAGAACTTGCCTAGACTATGTAACTATCGTTTGGTACAGCGAATTGTGGTAATGCTGGCATATCTTTGCTGATGGTGTCACCAGTGATTTTTGCTGATGGTGTAACCAATGATGCAACTTTTCCAAAGGAACTGTCAATTGGCTTGGTGTCGTGGCATTTCTGTATCCTCCTCCCTTCTGCTAGTGATGGTCTAAATTTGGGGGCCAATGGCTATATGCTGGACCGGTAGTCAGTGACGGGTATGATCCAATTGCAGTGGTATCAACCTAAGACAGGAGGCTGACGACTAAAGGTCAGTTGCCTAAAGGTCAGTTTTCCGATGACGGTTAAGAACCATATGTTGAATTGGACAACCTACCAGGCACGGTCCTTAAGCCACATTAACCTCACTCCCCCACTGGCACCAAGGCCAAATTTGGGGGCCAACAGAGGTGAGGCAAAGAACCTCACCCCCCCACTGGTGCATAGACCTATCCACAAGTATGGCTGTATGCTGGACCAGTAGTCAGTGACGGGTATGATCCAGTTGCAGTGGTATCAACCTAAGACAGGAGGCTGATGCCTAAAGGTCAGTTTACAATGATGGGAAAGAACCATATGTTGAACTGGACAACCTACCAGGCACGGTCCTTAAGCCACATTACTTGTTGTTTAATCAATCAGAAGGGGGAAGATGCTGGGAGCCATCAGCCAAGTAGGTATGACAATTTCCTTGCCAGTGTACCCCCATGTTTCCTTAGTGGAAGAACTCATGGAAATAGGACATTTTGCAGGACATTGCATGTAAGGAGACCTTGCTCAAGGACCAGGGCGGATCCATGTTTAGGGTGTTCCTGGTTTAGCATAATAGGAGATTAGGGTGTTCCCCCTTTAGAATAGGGTGGTTTAGCATAATAGGAGATTAGGGTGTTCCCCTTTAGAATAGGGTGTATCCTGCTGCTGAGTTCCTCTTGAGTTCTTAGGGTCAGACAGTATATTTGGGAGACAGAAGCCCAGGAGTAGTGGATTTGGGCAGAGAGTGGATTTGGGCAGAGAGTGGATTTGGGCAGAGAACGTGGATTTCCCCAGAACGTGTCTGTAGACGGCCTGTGTGAGTTCGGGAATAAAGAATTGCTGTTTGAATCTACAAGCTGTGTGGAGACTCGTGATTTGTGCCCAGCCAGAGACTGCAGCATCTGACCGCAATTAAAACCAAAACAGTCCCACATGACCCTCATCTTCTTCCATATAGACACTCATAATAACCTCTGACTAAAGTTTTCAATGAGGGGTGCAGCCTTAGACATTGTCCAAAATAAGCACCATTGCCCCTTGTTTGCCTAAAGTGAGGGTGGCCTGGACACCCTTCCTGTGAACCAAGAGTGATCAAATATGCCGGCTATATAACTGCTCTGCTTCTCCTGAATGAGGCTTACTGACTGTCTGGTATAGATTCTTTATGTGAATTGGTGTCATGAGAAAACCTAAGCACATATCGGCTAGCCTCTGCAGGGTTTGAAGAACTGATTTGACCCAAAGGATCCATATTCTCACTTGATGGAGGTCAGGAAGCTAACAGAGGAAGGCGAGAACCTTCATCCACAATAACTGCTCTTTTGGCCATTTTGGTTTGGATGCACACTTGGAAACTTTCTTTAGATCCATCAGGTGCTGAGAATCTGAGCCACTCTCTCACACAGGGCCAAGAGGCTGATTCAGCCACATCCCTTTCCAAAGCAATTAAGCAAAGAGCCACAGGTGATGCCCATTCATTTCCATTTAAAAACTGTTTTCTTCAGGCTTCACAAAGGGGTGGCCTGAGGCAAAGACCTTCCTGACATTCAGGACAATAGAACAATAGGTAAGCAAAAGGCCCAAAGCAGTGTTTCTCCACTGAGACTTTACTGGTCACACTGATATCTGAGTTTTCTGAGATGCTCGCCATTCCCTTCAGCTATCCAGTACATGGTCATGTCACAGAGTTTGGAGGTGGTACATATTTGGAAACAAAACCATGAGGCTATCCTGGAGAGTGGCCAGTATTCAGGAAGAAAAGAGGAGCTTAGGAAGGTAGTAGGTGTTGCCCATCCATAAGGCAAGCCGCTCTCCATTCTTAAATTGGGTGGGATGAATGCTGGGTAGCTTTCTACTACACAGGACACAACCATTGATGTATTCGCTTTTCAAATGTCTACAACCACGGATACAGTGGGATACAAAGACATAGAAACATTCGTGTTATCAAACGACTTTCTCGAAACATTCCAGTCTAAACAAATAAACCGCCTTTCCTACCTATTCTCAGAACCTGAGACAAAACCACACACTAACACAGACACCCACAATGGCACCTCCTTCCCCCAAGTATGTCTGTGACTATCTTGAGTGTCCTCTGACTGGTAGGCCTTACTATGTTCCCCCCAAATTGCGTGTCCTGTCTCAGATCTGGTCTTTTTGGCCAACTCTTTGAAGTTGTCAGGAGTCATGGTTTAGCCACTACCTGCTTTCCCAGAAAAGGCCCCTCTTCAAAGCTCTCCTGGCATTTGGCGTTCATCACATAAGTAGGTACCAATAAAGACTGACTCTGTCCTTGGTAAATCCAAACAATTCAGACCACAGGGACTGGGACTGGGCCTTGCTCTGTGTGCCTGGCTTCCCGGATCCCAAGTTCAGAGAGTTCCATCAACAAGAAAGTGTGGTAGGTCACTTCCTTCAGGAACTGAACGAGGTCACTGCCTTGGCAATCACTTTGTTCTAACAATTGCTTCCAAGGGTCCCATGAGATGGAGGCTGCCCCTACTTCATGTGACACTTTCACAAGTTATAATGGTATATCAACCATAGGCACCTGGGAACAGCTGTCCACACAGGCCTGGTTTGGTCCATTTAATCTACATTAAGAAGAGAGAGGCTGATTCAGACACATCCCTTCATTCTGACCAGGTTGTTTGATATGTAAGTTGACATGGAGTTGACTTTTGCTCTCTCAGGTCCTTGATAGGTGAAAAGGTCGGTTGAATGTTGGAGGAAAAGACCACCAAGAAACTGTCTCATGCCACAGCCAAGGGTTTTTTGGGGGTCCAGCATGCTGGGGCTCAGAGCTCACTTCAGAGGAGCAAAGAGCAAAGAGCCCCGAGAACAACTTGAGCAGGGTTTATATACATTCTTTAGAGAGGGCTGGGACTTTACATACATTCTAGCCTCCTTTTGCAAATCATCATATACCACGGAAAAATCAAATAACAACTCTAAAACATGATTAGCACATTCATTGGCGGACACACGTCGGGCAGGGGTGATTGGTCAGCCCTGAGAATGGGTATACATTTAAACTGATTGGTTGAAGCCCTGAGATGTATATGTGCTGAGCTTCATGGTTTCTGGGAAGGGGTTGTTAAGTAACTAGGTCGTCAGGGAAGATTTCAACACACATCTAATGGGCAGTTCCGGGAAATGTCTTAACTGCCACAGGAATTTCAGGTTCTGAGTGCAGCTTGTAAACTTTATAAAACCTGGTTCTTTACGTTTCAATTTCAATTTCTTTTATTATTTAATTTCCCACTGCGTTTTCTGAAAACTTTTAATCTTAAAAATAATGAATCATAATTATTGCGGGGTCTCACATTCTATTTCTGCCAGTGGAGCGTATTTCTGTCTGATTACAATGAGTTTTACATGCCCAATCTGAGCCTGGAGAAAGGTAAATATGCTATTAAGCAAACAAGTTCCCACAGCTAGCAACACCATAAGGATGATCAGGGGTCCTGCCAAGGCTGATAGGAGTGTAGTTAACCAGGGGGACTGGGTAAACCATGACTCAAACCACCCTTGTTGAATATCCCTTTCTCTCTGGTGCTCTTCAAGGCATTTTCTCAATTTACTCAAGGATTCTTTTACAACTCCAGTATGGTCAGGATAAAAACAACATTCTTCTCTCAGTGCAGCCCAGAAGCTCCCCGCCCTCATGAAGAGGAGGTCTAATCCTCACCTGTTCTGTAAAACCACTTCAGAGAGAGAGGTTAAGGATTTCTGAAAAACTGTGATGCAGGTCTCTAACGTCTTCAAGTCTTGAGATATTGCTGTTTCTAATTGGGCCATTTGTTGTGACCCACGGATCATATCAGCTGTTCCTGTACCCACTCCTGCAGCAGCTCCTATCCCCAATAGGATGGCTAGAGTAAGGGACACAGGCTCCCAGCGAAATCGGGTTTTCTTGTCCCCCTAGTAGACCTTCAAATGTTTCTGCATCATGATAGAGCACCCTGGGGAGTTTCTGCACCAATACACAATATTTTAGAGAGCTGTCCAATACCTGGGATGAAATGCAAGGAGTTCTGACTATGTGGAGTTCAGTATCATAAAGGTTCCTTTATTTAGTTCCCAGGGGGAGGAGTCACCTGTACTCTGGACTGGAGAAGTAGGCAAAAACGGAAACTGGGAAGTATGAGATGATAGAGGGGTTCTGGTAGATCTAGGCACTGGGTCCTCCACAGGGTTGGGCCTGTTTGCGACTTTGGAAATCAGCTGGGCACACGTAAAAATCAAGACTGGCTAGTTTACACCTGGGCTGGGGGAGATGACATCCATAATTCATGGGGTAAGGTGGTCTATGTTGCCCTGGTTTGGGTTTGAGTGGGATCTGTGTGGGGTCCTCTATGTCAGGGAGATCCCAGTCAGAGAGGCCTATGGCAAGCTGACAAATGTCCGGGTGGAGAGATGGCCACCAAGTCCATAAGGGGGCTCTATGTGAAATAGACCACACTACTTGCCCAGTAGGATTTATAACTTGCCATTGTTGCTGAACAGGCTGATGGGGATTAGGACTGCTGGTGGTCAGGGGAAGAATCCATAGCCCTACCCACAAGACGGACACGCAACTTGAGAGGGTTACCAGTCTGTTCCAATTTCCAGCCGGAGTCTGGACAGGGTGCAGGCTTGAGATGGGAGACATTGATCCAGGAAGTGATCCCATCCACTTTCACCACTGTAGGTGTTATAAGCAGCACCTGGTATGGTCCTTTCCAGCGGGGTTCCAGGGATGACCCCTGATGCCGTCTCACGTAGACAAAGTCTCCAACTTGATATTGATGTGGGGTTCCCTCATCTCCAGGCTGATAAGCAGTGGTCAACTGTTTCTACAGGTATTGCTGGGTGTTGGGTTTGTTCAAGGGCTTTAAGTCTGTCAAGCAAGGGGGTGTGAAAGGAATCATTAAGTCTCAGAGTTGGGATTAGGTCCCTTACTGGAGGAGGGGCACCATAGAGTATTTCATAAGGGGTTAAGTTACACAAAGAGGCAGAGAGGTTATTTCTTGCATGAAACAGTGCATAAGGTAGGAGCATAATCCAATTTTTTATGCCGGTTTCCAAGCTTAATTTTGTTAAGTTCTCTTTGATGGTTCTATTCATCCTTTGAACCTGTCCTGAGCTCTGGGGTCTATAAGCACAATGTAACTTCCAATTAATCCCCAGGGTCCTGGTGAATCCCTGACTTACCTGGGCTTCGAATGTTGGTCCGTTATCAGACCCTAGTACCTTAGGCAGGCCGAACCTTGGAAAATGTCTTCTAGGATCTTTTTGACCACTTTTTGTTGTCCCCGTTGTGGAAAAAGTTAAAAGAGTCACTCCATTTAGGGCTGCCAATTAAGCTTCCAAATCTGCTCTTCTGTTTCCAACCGCCACCGGGTTGTTTTCCTTCTGGTGCCCTGGACATTGCACTATAGCTAGGTCCTTAGGGCCCTGCACTGCTCAGAGAAGTTGGAGGATCTCATCTTTGTTCTTTATTTCTTTCCCAGTGGAGGTTAATAGCCACCTTTGCTGGTAAGTAGCCCCCTGCACATTTGCAGTGACAAATGTGTATATGGTGGCCCTTTTGCCTGTTGCTAGTTCCAATGGTTTCGTAAGGGCAATCAGTTCTGCTTTTTGGGCTGATGTCCCTTCTGGGAGACCAGAGAACAAGATGACATTAGTTTCGCTAACTACTGCTGCTCCAGCCCGCTGCTTACTGTCTTGGAGGAAGCTGGTGCCCTCCGTAAACCATACGACTTCAGGGCGAGGCAGTGGCTGATCCTTCAAGTCTCGTCGTATACTGTTTTCCTCTGCCAGTATGTGTTTACACTCATGAGCGACGGGTCCTGATGATACTTCTGGCAGCAGTGTAGCCGGGTTGAGTGGAGCAGGGGGTCCCAACATTATTCTGCCTTTGTCAAGCAAGAGGCTCTGGTAGTGGTTTATTCTGAAGTTTGATAGCCACCTTTCTGGAGGCTGACAGATGATGCTCTCCAGGGCATGGGGGGCTATAATGGTTAGCTTCTGTCCCAAGTTCATATACGAGCATCTTTTATTAGAAGGGCTGCCGCTGTTATAGCTCTTAAGCAATGGAGCCACCCGCTAGCCACTGGGTCCAATTTTTTTGATAAGAATGCTACGGGCCTTTTCAAAGGTCCCAAAGTCTGAGTGATCACTCCCAGTGCTATTCCTTTCTTTTCCTCGATGTAGAGAGTGAAGGGTTTTTCTACATCTGGGAGTGCTAAGGCCGGAGCAGATAGCAGCACCTTTTTTTGACATTATAAAAAGCTTATTGTGCTCAGGGTTCCATTGGAAGTAGGCATCCCCCTTTATCAGCGGGTATAAAGGGGCAGCCAGAGATGCAAACCCAGGAATCCATAACCTGCAAGAGTCGGCAGTCCCAAGAAACTCTCTAAGTTGTCTCTTATTATATGGGGGCGGTATCTGCACAACAGTTTGTTTTCTGCGCTCAGTGAGCCATTGTTTGCCACCCCTAAGAGAATAACCAAGGAAGATTACTTCTTGCTGACAAATTTGGACCTTATGGCAGAAGCCCTATATCCAAGCCGAGCAAGCTCAGATAATAGTGCTTGGGCCCCAGACTCATAGTTCTCCTTGGTGTCGGCTGACAGTAGGAGATCATCCACATATTGGAGTAGGGTGACTTCGGGGTGTACAGTTCTGAAGTCGTTGAAGTCCCTGTGGAGGGCTTCATCAAAGAGAGTGGGGGAGTACTTGAACCCCTGTGGGAGTCTAGTCCAGGTTACTTGGCCAGATGTTCCAGTTTCTGGGTCTATCTACTTGAAAGCAAACAGGAACTGACTGTCCTTATGTAGGTGGAAAGCAGAAGTAAGCATCTTTTAAGTCCACCACAGTGTACCATTCCCGCTCCAGATTCAGAGTGCTAAGCAAATTATATGGAGTGGGTACTGTGGGGTGAATGTCCTGCACTCTGTTGTTAATTCTCTTAGGTCTTGAACAGGACGGTAGTCCCCAGTTCCTGGCTTTCCTACTGGTAACAGGGGGGTATTCCTGGCTGATTTACAGGGCCTTAGGATACCAAGAGCCAGGTATTTCTGAATATGGCGCCTTATCCCATCCTTAGCTTCTTTGCTTAGAGGATATTGTTTAACACTGATTAGAGAGACAGAGGCTTTTAATTCTACTACTATTGGAGGTTGTTTTATGGCAAGACCTAATCCAGCAGTTTCTGCCCAGGTATTAGGATAATCTTTTATACATTTCTGTGCTAGTTTGCCTGTTTGATCAGTCCTAGGGAGCGAGAAGAGTTGTTGTTCATCTTCTGTGGACATAGTCAAAGCCGTGACTATGGGAGTTTTTACTGAAGGCTTTAGAAACTTCACTTGGGGACCATCAGAGTTAAAGGTTATTCTATCCCGGAGTTTGGTAAGCAGTTCCCTGCCCATCAATGGGGCTGGGCATTCTAGGACTACTAGGAAAGAGTGGTAGACTTTTCCCTTTCCTACATCCATAATACTCTTAGTTGTCCAAGCCCGATATCTACTGCCATTAGCCCCTTGAACAAGAGACCCTTTATTTGATAGGGGGCCAAGTGGGGTCTTAAGGGCTGAGTATACTGCTCCTGTATCCACTTCAAAGTTCACTAGAGTCTCCTCCACTTCAAATGTTACCCTGAGCTCGGGGAGGAGATCTGAGCCCCGACATTCCTAGTCCTCTTCTAGAGTCAGCATGGCGGGCTGGGGTGGCTGCTTCTTTTTGGGGCACTCTATGGCCCAGTGTCCTTTTTCTTTAAAGTAGGCACATTGATCTGAGGCCAGGGGCAGCCTTTGGCATGGGACCAGGTATCCCTTCCTGTCTTCCTGCTTTTTAACTTCTGGCGTATTTGCTGCTGTGAACAAAACCTTAGCCAATGCTTTAGTCTGCCTTTTGCTCATTTCATCCTCCTTTTGTTCTCTTTCCTTCTCTCTCCTCTGTTTCCTCTCCTCCTCAGTTTCTCTCTTATAATATACTTTCTCAACCTCTCTGAATAAATCTCTTAAAGTCATATGTTGTAATCCATCTAGACCTTGTAAATCTCTCCTAGTATCTGGGGCAGCCTGCTCGATAAAGGCCATTCCAACAGATGCTCTTTGGTCCTCTGCCTGAGGGTCAAAAGGAGTATATTTCTTAATGCTTCCATAATTCTCTCAAGAAACATAGAGGGAGACTCATTAGGCCCTTGGATAATCGCTCTTACCTTGGCCAAATTAGTCAGCCCTCTGGCGGCCGCTCGGAGACCTGCTATTAGAGCCTGGCGATAAGTGGAAAGATGCTACCTACCTTCAAAGGTGTTGGGGTCCCAGTTGTGTCGTTTCATTGGCCCGTAAGGATGGAGAGGGAGCATCACAGGGGCTTCCGAGTTTTCTATTATCCATTGCTGGCGGTTTTCTTTAGTTGGCCCAGCTTCCTCCAGGGTCGTAGGTGCAGCTGCTACTCCAGGAAAGTCCCCTGGAGGGCTTGGGTCCGGACTAAATGCCTCTAGTGGTGGAGAGGCTGAGTCAGCATCGGGAAGATCATCAAGATCATGTTGGGGGTTGTGGAGCAAGGGTAGAGGATAAGGAGGGGGAGGAGTGTCCAGTCTTGTGACTCAGGGAGAATGAAGGGAAGAGGGGGAGGAGTGGAAGTTTTGAATTATAGGATCGTGGGGGAAGGGTTATATGGCTGTTGATCTGGGTGGACACGTGGCCCCGGCTGAAAGACAATATCTCTGACTTTTTGGGTTAGAGGGAAGTGGAAGGATCATTCTGGGGGACATCCAACTCCGAGGATCGGCTGTTAAGGAGTGTAAACAAGTCAGGATGGCACCTGTTATTTTGCCAGAGAAATGTTAGAGTCTGTAAACAAGTCTTCATGGTGCCTGGCAAAATGCCAGAGGGAGTGGTTTCTGAAGTAACAAAAGTGAGCCATTAAGTTTGGAGATTCTTTATTGGTTGACTCCTGTATCTATTTTATGCTAATTTGATTAGCTGTGTAAAATGTATAAATATCGCTCAGATCCTACAGTAAACGGCTCTCATTCCTGCTGCATCAACGTACACAAGTTATTCATCACCCTCCCGGTTATTCTGCTGCAGCCGGACTGCGGCAGATGGTGGCCCGTTACGGGGAGCCCCGGGACACTCGGGGGAAAGTGACAAAAAAAAGCTGCCCGTCCATAGATAGGACGGGAGCAATCTGCTCGTCCCTAGGAAGATAGGGCAAGAGGAAAAATGGCCATTTTGAGAAAATGGAGAAGATTGATGCAGTATGTTTGTGTCTTGTTTTGTCTTGAAATGTTGTATTGTCTTTGTGACGAAAATTATGGAAGGGGTGAGAAGTAAATTGATAAGGGAGAAAGGCACCCCAGTGGAACCAAGAATAATTAGGGCATGTGTTGATAAAAGCCCAGAAACTCTAGTCAGAAAGAAAAAGAAAGTTCAGAAGAACAAAGATTATCAGGACGAAAGTTGCAACAAAAGGCTATTACTGAATTCTTTTCGTTACCGGAGGGTGCGTGAAACGACAAGGTGGCTGCCACCTGCCCAAGCCGATCATGGCGCAGCAAGAATTTTCCAAGTGGCAGTTGCTGGCTCTTCCCCGCCCCCCTGCCCGGGGGAGCGGATGGCCACTAGGAGCCCAAATGTAGACCTGACCTGGAGGCACAGTCTCGCAGGCTCTTACTCCATGTGCCTGGAAGAAGTTTGAGTCTGGGACTCTCCCCAGGGCCATCTGGGGCTGCCCAGGATGCTACAGCTGGCAGAAGACGCTACTGGTATCCCTGAAGTTTGATCATTTCCAAGGCCAGTAACTACAATGGGTCTCCCACACCAGAAGACTGATGAGTAATGAGTACTATTAAGGCTTATTTCAAATGTAAAAAAACCTTGAGATAATGTACTAAATTGTTCCAAAGGTTGGTTTCTTAGTGAAATGCTACAGAATTTTCTTTAGCCATCTGGAGTTCCTGCCTTCGTTCCAGTGCTGGTGAAAACAAAGGTGAAAGAATTTACATTGTTGCTGAGAACCAGAGGAAACTTCGGCTGAGAACCCGAGGATACTTCGGAGTATTGCTGTTTCTGCTGCTACAACTTAAGCTAGCTGCCTGCAGAACTTACCTGGACTGTGATTTACCTGGACTGTGAGTTAATCTATTGAGACACTGCTTTATCTCGACTGAGATAACAAACTGTAATCTACAACAAATTGTAACTCAATATCTTTGCTAATGGTGTCATTGCTGGTATAATTTTTCCAAGGGCTTCTTGCATGGAGCCATCAATTGGCTTGGAATTGTAACATTTTGTATCCTCCCTTTCTGTTTCTAGCAGGTTATTTATGGTGTTTCTGTAAAAAACACTATGGTCGTTATTTAAATTAAACAAAAGGGGGAAATGTTAAGGTCTGTAAACAAGTCAGGATGGCACCTGTTATTTTGCCAGAGAAATGTTACAGTCTGTAAACAAGTCTGCATGGTGCCTGGCAAAATGCCAGAGGGAGTGGTTTGTGAAGTAACAAAAGCGAGCCATTAAGTTTGGAGATTCCTTATTGGTTGACTGCTGTATCTATTTTATGCTAATTAGATAAGCTGTGTAAAATGTATAAATATCGCTCAGATCCTACAATAAACGGCTCCTATTCCTGCTGTATCAACGTACACAAGTCATTCGTCACCCCCCGGATATTTTGCTGCAGCCGGACCGCGGCAATGGGCCATTCTGAAGCACAGAGAGTCTGCCAGGTACAGCGTTTTACTGAAAAAAAAAAGATTCTGGGCCCTTGAGCGGACATCAGTCCAATGATCAAGGGTAAGGTACAGAGGTGTGCAAGTACTTTGTCCCATAATGGGAATTATTCAATCAGGGACAGTGAATACACAAACAAGACACAGACAAAGACAAACAGTAAACGTTTAACATGAGTCCAAGATAAAGATTAGAACTGAGTAACTGGCAAAACCTGATGGGTTAGACAATAAAGACAGACAGTAAACTCAGCATGAGTTTCTGACAATGAACAAAACTGAGTAGCCGGCAAAACCAGATGGGCTGTCAAACCGAATCCTGAAGCAAAATATAACTGAGTTGAGGAACCTACTATTCCTCGAATTCCCGAGTCCTCTGGAGCGTCCCCCAGGGACGTGGCCTGTGGCTCTGTTAAACATCTGTCAGCCACCTTCAGAGAGAGCTTACGCTCTTCACTGACAGCCCCTTAGCCAAGCCCTGACCTGAAACCTGAAACCAGAAAGAGGCACCTTACTTACCCCAAGAGTTGGGGTAAGTAATGTGGGGTCTTTCGACCGCCGCTGCCAGATGTCTCACGTGGGGCCTCCAGATGAAAAGACGGGGCGAATGTCGGAGGAAAAGACCACCAAGAGACTGTCTCATGCAACAGCAAAGGGTTTATTGGGGGTCCAGCATGCTGGGGTTCAGAGCTCACTTCAGAGATGCAAAGAACAAAGAGCCCCGAGAACAACTTGAGCAGGGTTTATATACATTCTTTAGAGAGGGCAGGGACTTTACATACATCATAGCCTCCTTTAGCAAATCATCATATACCACGGGAAAATCAAATGACAACTCTAAAACATGATTAGCACCTTCATTGGTGGGAACACATCGGGCAGGGGTTATTGGTCAGCCATGAGAAGGGGTATACGTTTAAAATGATTGGTTGAAGACCTGAGATGTATATGTGCTGAGCTGCACGGTTTCTGGTAAGGGGTTGTTAAGTAACTAGGTGGTCAGGGAAGATTTCAACACACATCTAATGGGCAGGTCTGGGAAATGTCTTAACTGCCACAGATTTTCAGGTTCTGAGTGCAGCGTGCAAACTTTACAAAACCTGGTTATTTTGTTTGAATTTTAATTTCTTTTATACTTTCAGAACCTTACAAAGAAAGGTGTGAGACTTCATCCACAATGACTGCTCTTTTGGCCATTTTGGTTATGGGTGCATGCATGGGATCTTTATTTAGATCCATATGGTGGTGATATTCTAAGCCACAGCATCACTCAGAGCCTAGAGGCTGATTAAGACACACCCATTTCCAAAGCAATTACTTTTCTTAGGTCAGTTACAGAACTCAGTCTCTGAGCGGAATCACACCAGAGTTCAAGCCCAGGGGGACCCAGTCATCTCTTCCAACCGCCACACAAATGACCACAATTAAAACCAAAACACTCCCCCAAGGCCCTCATCTTCTTCCATATAGACACTCATCATTCCCTCTCGCTGGATGTTTCCATGAATGGCACAGCCAAAGAGAGTGTCCAAAATAATCTCCCTTGCCCCTCATTAGCCTAACCTCAGGGTGGCCTGGACACCCTTCCTGTGAACCAGGATTGATCACATAGGTCTGATGTTAATGCTGCTCTGCTACTCCAGTTTGAAGCCTACTGAATGTCAGGTATTGTTTCCTTATGTGATTTGGAGTCATGAGGAAACCCAAGCACCTCTGCAGGGCTTGGAAGAACTCATTTGACTCAAAGGATCCCTACTATCACTTGATGGAGGTCAGGAACCTAACAGAGGAAGGTGAGAGACTTCATCCACAATGACTGATCTTTTTGTCATTTTGGTTTTGGATGCACACATTAGATCTTTCTTTAGATCCATCAGGTGCTGATAATCTAAGCCACAGCCTCACACAGAGCCAAGAGGCTGATTCAGCCACAACCATTTTCAAAGCAATAAAGCAAAGAGCCACAGGTGATGCCCATTCATTTCCATTTGAAAACTGTTTTCTTCATGCTTCACAAAGGAGTGGCCTGAGGCAAAGAACTTCCTAACATTCAGGGCAACAAAACAATAGGTTTGCAAAAGGCCCAAAGCAGGGTTTCTCCACTGAGACTTTCCTGGTCACACTGATATCTGAGTTCTCTGAGATGCTCGCCATTCCCTTCAGCTATCCAGTACATGGCCATGTCACAGAGCTCGAAGGTGGTACATATCTTGGACACAAAACTATGAGCCTATTCTGGAAAGTGGCCAGAATTCAGAAAGAAAACAGAAACTTAGGAAAAGAGTAGGTGTTTCCCATGGATAAGGCAAGCTGCAGTCCATTCCTAAAATGGGCAGGGTTAATGCTGGGAATCTTTCTACTAGACAGGACACATTCACTGATAGATTCTAATTTCTAATGTGTACAACCATGGACACAGTGGGATACACAGACACAGAAACACTCACGTTGTCAAAGGACTTTCTAGAAAGAGTCCACTCCAAACTGAACAAACCGCCTTTCCTACCTATTCTCAGAACATGAGACAAAACCACAAACCCACTCCCACACTCAAAAAGGAACCTCCTCCCCAAGTAGGTCTGTGACTATCCAGAGTGTCCTCTGACTCATGGGCCATACTGTGTTCCCCTAAATTGGCCTGTCCTGTCTCAGATCTGGTCTCCTTGTCCAAGTCTGTGAATTTGTCAGGAGCCTGTGCTGACCACTACCTGCTTTCTCAGGAAAGGGCCCTCTTCAGAGCTCTACTTGCATTTGGCCATCCTCAAATCACTAGGTACCAAGAAAGACAGACTCTGTCCTAGGTAAATCCAAACAAGTGAGACCACTGGGAATGGGACTGGGACTGGCTCTGTGTGCCTGGATTCCTGGATCCCAAGTTCAGCGAGTTCCATCACCAAAGAAGTGAGGTAGGTCAATTCCTTCAGGAAGGGAATGAGGTCACTGCCTTGGCAACCACTTTGTCCTAACAATTGCTTCCAAGGGTCCCTTGAGATGGAGGCTGCCCCTACTTCCTGTGACACTGTCACAAGTTACAATGGTATATCAACCACAGGCACCAAGGAGAAGCTCTCCACACAGGGTTGGTTTGGTCCATATTTTTATATCATGAGGAGAGAGGCTGATTCAGACACATACCTTCATCCTGATCAGGTTGTTTGCATTGGAAGATGACTTTTGCTCTCTCAGGTCCTTCATAGCTGCCTACATCTTCTCCAGGGATCATTTCTGCATGGACCTTTGATGTTCTCAGCAGGTGGAAGATCCCCTACATTCCTGTATTGTAAGACCAACTCTGTCCCTGCTCTTCTGTAAACTTAGATCGAGGGAAGAGTGTATGGTTAAGGTTAATAATATATTCTATTTGGGTTAGAAATCATTCTGCAGGATAAATAATGATATTGGGAACCTGCGATATTCACAAGAATATATTCGTAAAATATAAGTATGAAACCAGAAATATAGGAATGATTTGAAGCCCAGAAGGACATTGGGCCCTTTAGTGGGATACTTAGCTTTGAATTTTGTTCTGCACAGATGTCTCAGATGAATCAATATGCAAAGGCATAGGACCTTGTACCTTGGAAGATTGAATGTCCAAGAGAACATCCAGTCAGAAAGAAATAGTTGGTAGGATTAGGAAGATAGTCAGTAGGTTTAGAAAAAAGAGTGAGTATAGGATGTGGACAAAACGTTCATTAGCAATAGGGTTTCAGGTAGAGAGTGAACATAAATTTGAGCACATATGAAGAGTCAGTCACAATTATGAACTGGGGAAATTATGTAGGAAAGCAGATATCAATAGAGACTTTAGGAAATCAGCAAAGTATAATGTGAGTGATAGGATTAGACACTTTCAACATGTTTGAGGTTGAATATATAATCTTAGAAAGAAATAAATGTGTAGTCACCAATAGGATTGACATTTGAGAGCATTAGGCAACCTGGACATGGTTGTTTTAAGTAATCCATGCTCACTTTCCATTTTGCTTTGGTTAAAGGTTAATAGGTATTTGTCACTTCCTGTTTTTCTGTATGCTTAACAAAACACTGTTGAAATCTGGAGAACTGTTTGCTCATTTTGTTCCCAGAATGTGCTCTCCCCAACTGACAAACTGCAGAATGTACTCCCTCACCCGGTTGGACGCAAACCGCCCACTCACCCTGACCCATCAATAAATTTCCCTCCCTGCCCTCGCCAAGGAAAGTATAAAAGCTCTGTTAAAGCTGTTCTCAGGGCTCTCTGCTCTATTCAAGTGAGCTCTGACCCCCAACATGCTGGACCCCCAATAAACCCTTTGCTGTTGCTGAGTGAAAATGGTATACTGTTCTGTACTTAAAAGATGCTTTCATTTGCTTGCCTCTGCATAAAGATAGTCAGTTGCTGTTTGCTTTCGAGTGGGTAGACCCAGAAACCAGAAAGTCTGGTCAACTAACTTGAACTAGACTCCCACAGGGGTTCAAAAACTCCCCCACTCTCTTTGATGAAGCCCTCCACAGAGATCTCAACAACTTCAGAACTATGCACCCTGAAGTCACCCTGCTTTTATATGTGGATGTCCTGCTACTGGCAGCCAACACCAAGGAAAACTGTGAGTCTGCGATCCAAGCACTATTATCCGAGCTTGCTCAACTCGGATATAGAGCTTCAGCCAAAAAGGCCCAAATTTGCCAGCAAGAAGTAATCTTCCTGGGGTATTCCATTAGGGGCGGTAAATGATGGCTCACTGAGCCCAGAAAACAAACTGTTGGGCAGATACCACCCCCATCTAACAGGAGACAAAACAGAGATTTTCTTGGACTGCTGGCTTTTGCAGGTTATTGATACCTGGGTTTGTGTTCTCAGCTGCTCCTTTATACCCGCTGTTAAATGAGAATGCCCAATTCCAATGAACCCTTGAGCACCAGCAAGCTTTTGATAACATCTAAGGACACTGACACTGAACTCCTCAACTTCACTGAGCCCAGCCTGCAATTTCAGAAAGCCCTACACTACATTAAAAATGTACATCAACTCACTCACCTTGGTTCAAAGAAACTGCAGCCATTCCTGAAGGATCAAGGACAGAGTTTTCGACTAACTCACTCACAGCGAAAGGAAATAACTGAACAGGTAACAAAAGCCTATCGGTTCTGTCAATTGGTTAAAGCTTACCCTTCCAAGCTTCTTGCAGGAAAGCACCTACGAGGAACCAGACCAGGACAATTCTGGGAAGTGGACTTTACTGAAATTAAGCCAGGAAGATATGGACATGAATATCTCCTAGTCTTTGTAGATATATTTTCAGGATGGATTGAAGCCTTCCCCCCCCAAAAAAAAAAAAAAAAACACGGCACAAATGGTGGTCAAGAAGATCCTGAAAAATATTAAGATATTTTTCCAAGACACGGCCTTCCTAAGGTAATAGGATCTGATAATTGAACGGCATTCATGGGCCAGGTAAGTCAGGGGTTAGCCAGGACCCTGGGGATCAGTTGGTAATTACATTGTGCTTATAGACCCCAGAGCTCAGGACAGGTTAAAAAAAATAAATAGAACCATTAAAGAGACCTTAACGAAATTAAGCTTAGAGACCAACATAAAAGATTAGACTATGCTCCTGCCTTATGCACTATTTCATGCAAGAAATACCCCCTCTGTTTCTTTGTGTAAACTCACCCCCTATGAAATTCTCTATGATGCCTCTCCTGCAGTAAGGGACCTAACCCCAACTCTAAGACCTAAACATCCCTTCCACACCCCCTTGCTTGACAGACTTAAATCTCTTGAAAGAACTCAGCGATACCTGTGGAAATAGCTGGCGACTGCTTTCCAACCTGCAGATGAGGGGACTCCACATCGATATCAAGTAAGAGACATCATCTACATAAGACGACACTAGGTGTCATCCCTGGATACTACTTATAACACCTACAGCGGTAAAAGTTGACAGAATCACTTCCTGAATCCATGCCTCTAATCTCAAGCCTGCACCCTGTCCAGACTCTGGCTGGAAACTGGAAAAGACTGGTAACCCTTTCAAATTGTGTATTTGTCATGTGGATAAGGCTATAGACTCTCCTCTTGGCCATGAGTAGACCTAACGCGCATCAGCACGTTCAGCAGCAATGGCTGATCACAAATCCTACTAGACAAGAAGTATGGTCTACCTCACATACAGCCCCCTTAGTGATCTTGTGGCCATCTCTCCACCCAGATATTTGTCAGCTGGCTATAGGTCTTTCTTATTAGGATATCCCAGATGAAGAGGATCCCACTAAAATTCCATTAAATCCTTTCCGTACAATAGATAATGGAAACAAACATTATGGATGTAGGGACATGCGAGCCAGATGCAGATTGGCTAGCCTAGATTAGTATGTTTGCCCCGCAGACTATTAAAGCCTCAAAGAGCCATGGCTGTGTGGGGGAAAAGCCGAAATCTTCTGTAAGTCATGAGGATTTCAGCATAGATGGGTTGCCTGGTGGAACCCAAAATCCTCATTAAATTCAGTACACAGCATTGGCCATATTACCAATTAGACAACCAAAACCAAACCCCCAGAGAAGTCTCTAGATCCTCAAATTCTGTGTGACCTTTTTAACTTCTGCAAGTGCTCAAAAGGGTGAAAGGAAATTCCCCTATGTGAAGGCCTTTTCCCTCTTTCGCTCACATCCTGAACTATGCTTCTCCAATAGATCCTCACACTCAGCCTTCTGCTCAAGACTCTCTGCTGTCAGTCCCAGCTCACCAACCTGATTTCTCTCCTCCAATTACTAGATCAAACACCCAAACCTCTGCCGGTTCTCAGACCATTGGCCCCTTGCTGAGGTAGCAGGTACTGAGGTACCCCTCCACCCACTCACTCCTCTCTTCTCCTGTCAGTGCCTGCACCGGGTCTAACCAGGTCCTCTTACCAGCTAACACAAAGCTCAAACCAGCTTAGGGGAGCCCTCAGACCCCTATCGAAGATGTAATGAAAATGGCCTTCAAAGTTCCTTTGTCATCACTAAAAACAGGTTACTTAGAATTTAAAGTACCTCACAGGCTTTTTGGGATACTCACTCCTGTCTTCCCCTCTGCTCTACCTGTTCTACTGCTCAAGTTTTAGTTGCTAGGAAAATCCCAAACCCCTTTCTCATTATTCTTTTACATCTCACCTGCCTCATTCTCACATCCACGGAGCTGCTCTCACCCCCCGCCTTCCCCATCTTCCCCCTCTGTACCAGGCCCAGAGAAAAATCTTAACTGAACTTCTTCAGAAGTCTTCACCATGGCTGACATTAGGAATTTCAGCAAAAGAGTCCCTACAAAAGAGTTCAGTGTAGATAAACTCCCTTTTTTTCTGTTGCCCTGTTCTACTTAGCCACTGGCTGGAAAAAATCAGCACTCCTAAGCTAGATACCCCCTTAATAGTTTTTCACACAATATGTGAACAAGGCCTCTGGCCTTGAGCTGGGGCTTCAAAGAGATGGCTACATTTCAAAGATAAAAAATTACCAGCTGGGCTCCATGGTAACAGCTGCAGGGGGATAAAAGAAAATGGAGAAAAAGCTCTCTCCCTCCCAGGTGTCCTTGAAAAGTTAACTTGCCCAGAACAGAGGAAAAAACAGAAAAAAAATTTCTTTTTGTGAAGTTCTGCACACTGTGAACTTCTGAGCCCCTTCCCTTTCATGCTGGGTACAAAATTCTGAAACTACATAAACGTGGGGTTAAGGGAGTTAATTGATTACAACAGAAGCAATGTCCTCTGAATCCAGTGGCAACCAAATAGGACTTTTTCCCTGTCTTCGGTGCTATCTTAGGTGCCTTGCCTTGTCCACCCCTACAACAGTAAAATCTATATACTTAAATATTTTTTATGTTATCATGAAATGGTCAACAGATGTGATTAATTGTGTAATGGTGCAGATGTTTCCCAGAGTGCTCTATAATGATGCAGGTTCATTAGAAGTTCAAACATGGGGGCATACAACCCGGTTCCGCTGCGAACATATTTCTCTCACTTTAGCCTTCCTATTAGGAATAGAAGTTGCTGCAGGGGTGGGCACAGGAACCACTGCCCTGCTCCATGGGACACAACAAATGACCCAATTAGAAGCAGCAATAGACCAAAACTTAAAGATATTAGAAACCTCCATCACAGCTTTGCAGGAATTTTTATCCTCTCTCTCTGAAGTAGTTTTACAGAACAGTCAAAGGTTGGACCTCCTCTTCATGAGAGACGGGGGCCTTTTGCTGCATTGAGGGAAGAATGTTGTTTTTATGGCAAACATACTGTAGTTGTAAAAAAAATATATGAGTAAATTAAAAAGACACCTTGAAGAGGGTCAATGAGAGAGAGAGGCACAAAAAGGGTGGTTTGAGTCTGGTTCATACAGTACCCCTGGTTAACTTCGCTTCTATCAACCCTGGTCGGTCCAATAATAATCCTCATATTATTGCTAACTATGAAACCCTGTGTGCTCAAACGTGTAATTTGTTTTCTCCAAGCTCAAATTGGAGAATTTAAACTTTTGGTAATTCCCCACTTGCAGACATAGAATGTGACACCCACCAATGATCACTTTTATGATTAACAGTAGCCAGAAGAAGTGGGAAAAGAAAGGTTAATAAAATAGGTATTTGTAATTTCCTGTTTTTTCTGTATGCTTAACAAAACACTGTTGAAATATTGAGAACTGTTTGCTAATCTTGTTTCCAGAATGTGCTGTCCCCTAACTGCCAAATTGCAGAATGTATTCCCTCACCCGTTTACACGCAAACCGCCCACTCGCCCTGACCCATCAATAAACTTCCATCCCTGCCCTCTCCAAGGAAATTATATAAGCTCTGCTTAAGCTGTTCTCAGGGCTCTCTGCTCTGTTCATGTGAGCTCTGAACCCCAGCATGCTGGACCCCCAATAAACCCTTTGCTGTTGCATGAGACAGTCTCTTTGTTATCTCTTCCTCCCATGCTCGCACAAACATTACTTGGATGATTGAATGTAGAAGAGAAAATCCAGTCGAAAAGGGATAGTCAGTAGGATTTAGAAGATAGTCGGTAGGTTTCGGAAGAAGAGTGAGTATAGGATTTGGAACAAAAGTTCTTTAGCAATAGGGGTTCGGTTAGAGAGTGAATGTAAATGTCAGCACATGTGAACAGTCAGAATAATGAACTGGGAAAAATATGAAGGAAAGCAGATATCAATATATCAGGCAAACTATAAAGTGAGTGATACGATTAGACATTTTCAAGAGGGTTGACTTAGAATATATAATCTTAGGAAGAAACAAATATGTAATCTCCAATAGGATTGACATTTGAAAGCATTAGGCAACCTTGACATGGATGTTTTTTGTAATCCCTGCTCACTTTCCATTTAGGCTTTGGTACAATCATAAGTGTGACATTTGCGTTTTTTGTCCAGAATATTACACTGATAAAATGTATATGTAGATCTGGAGACATGAGTATTTCTTCCACCATTTCTGGGAGCAATATTTTTAAGACATATAAATGGGTATTGGGGGTACAAAGAGGTGTACACTGTGTCTATGAATATAGAGATAATGCATGAATGGACCATACAGTGAATAAATAATATAAGTGTTTCCACATTAAATAATGGATTGAATTGATATCTGAAAATATATAAAAAATATTATATTGATATACAATCATTCATTCCAACCAGTTATACATATAATATTAAAATTAGGGTTATGGTTGATCATGAAGATATGTTAGTTTTGCTACAAAAGTGATTATGGAAATCGAAAATAATGTGTTTGGAAAGAGTCAGTCACAATGCTGGCCATATGTGAACAAGGCCTCTGGCCTTGAGCTGGGGGTTCACAGAAATGTCTATATTTCTAAGATAAAGAAGTTACAAACTGGGCTCCATGATAACAGCTGGCAAGGAAAAAAAGGGAAGAAAAAATCTCTGCCCCTCCCAGGGGTCCTTAAAATATTAACTTGCCCAGAATAGAGAAAAAAAACCTGCTTTTTGTGAACTTCTGCAGACTGTGGAATTCTGAGCCCCTCCCTTACATGTTGGGTACAAAATTGTGAAACAACCTAAACTTGGGTTTCAGGGGATTAATTGATTACAACAGAAGCAATGCCCTCTAAACCGTTAAATGGTGAGGAAGCTCATTTCAATGAAAGCTCTGGACAACAGTCCAAATAGGACTGTTTCCCTGTCTTCGGTGCTATCTTAGGTGCCTTGTCTTGCCTTGTCCGTCCCTTTTCTCATGAAAAGACCAGTCAAGAAATATGGAGGAATACATGTGTTCTGAAGCAGGAAGTGATTGATAGTGAAAGAAATGCCTATAAATTTCCTAACTTGTGGATGAAATATATATCCTATGATGTGCATAAATTAAAGAAATAGTAATCTACCAGTGTTGAATAAAAATGAACGTCAAAATACACATCATGTCTGATTGGAATCTACTTGCATTGATGTTAATCTGGGTCAGTTACTGTAGAAATATTAGGATTTGTATGCACCATTCACTGAATTATTTTCAGTACTAGGAAACAAATATGTATTTCAGGTGAATGAATATTTCTAAGAATAACCTTGTGAAAAGTTGATTATAAATCCACATACATGAATATGAATAAATTTGGTGAGTGTAAAATAAGACACACATTTCATATTTTGAAAAATCTGGAGAGTGTATATATAAATATATGTATATATATATATATATATATATATATATATATATATATAGATAGATAGATATAGATAGATATAGATAGATAGATAGATAGATAGATATAGATATATATAGATAGATATATAGATATAGATATATAGATATATAGATACACACACACAGAGATACATTAAAAATAGCAATATATATGCCAATCAAAATTTATAATGAAATATATATCATCGACAGATCCAAAAATATTTATTTTACTGAACATGGATTTATGAATAATATTGTTCAAGTAGAAAGCTCACACATAATTTGAATTTTCAGTTCCAACATCGTTTAGGAAGAGTGATCCCTTACAATTTGTATCTGCCAAGTTAGCCACCTCACAAGAATGTGCGTGTGGTCCCAGGTAGGATTCTATGTGTGCATATAAAAATACAGGTGGTGAATAGGCTACAGAGAAAGGGAGACAGGAATTCAGAATGGTTTACTTTAAAAAAACATGTAGAACGATTTCAACAAAAAATTGACTAGATTTATAACTCCTACCATATTTAAGGCAAAAGGCAAGTCCAACTATACACCATGCCTCCTGTAATGCTTGTATTTTTATTCTGTTTGGGTTATTTTTCTCCATCTTATTAGTATTAGTAGTCAGAGTGTAGTAGGTTACGGGTTAGTGTCAGGGATTCAATATTTGGAATGGAAAATTAGAAAATGAATCCAATGTGTATGTAAATATGTGCTACAAAAAAATGTTCCCACTCTCATCCAGAATAATGCCTTGACAGTACTTTCACCCCAACTAAAACACCATTAGAGGAGAAGAGTTAGAAAATCAGTGAATACATATCTGGAATGGAATATGCTCAAGGTTTTGAAACCTTGGAGGTGGTAGAGGAGTTTCCAAATGTAAAGGACATGGTAAACACTCCACAAACATGGAGCTCTGCTGGCCTAAAGACTTCTTGAGAAACTGCCTGTGTGGTTGGGCACTTGAAATATATGTAGTTGTCAGGAGCTTTAGCTTCCCTTGTAGTGAGACAATCAAAGCTGGGTGTGGATCTATGTGACCTGGAGGACATGGTTTCTTATTTTCCAATGAAAATGAGGAAGCAGTGCTGAATTCCCTTTTAGTAGGTAACCTGTGGACACTGGAGGCTAAGTTTCTCCCCGTGTGGACTGTGAAGCCATTTGGTCATCCTGCAATTTTTGTGGTGTCTCTTGCTGCTGCACTGGGTGTTTGGTATTTGCTTCACAAAATACAAGGAGTTCAACTGTGTCACAGTGCTGGAGGGATTTCTGTCTGAGTGGTGGGTCAGGGTCTGCAGGAGAATGCACCAACCAGGCTTCTATCCCACATAGTTTGCTCCCTTGACCAAAGCAACCTGTTTCTGAACATTGCCCTGAAACCTCTCCATATAACAAGATGCCTTTACAAAGAAGGGTCTTCTGTCTGTACCATGTCAGTCACAAGCCATTTGGAAGCCAAAAAGAGATCCATATTGCCCCACCACATGTTTTATCACACACCTGCCCAGCACTGTTCTAGCCCCACTACTCAGCCGGCTCCAACTTACTGGCATCTCTGTTCTACACCATTTTCATGTAACCCAGTCAATCAAGGCACTGTCTGGCATACTCAAGATCAACACCAGGACATCCAAAGGTTCTCCAGTGCTACCTGGTCATGGGAATTTGAAAAAAATTATGGTATCTATCTAGCCATTTTTCAAGGATGATGTTGGAGGCACTGTGGGTTTCAATATATTAAGGAACCGTTAAATGGTGAGGAAGCTCATTTCAATGAAAGCTCTGGAGAACTCTCACAGGCAAGGCTTCCTAAAGAATGGCCAAAAGGTCACATGAAGCCAGGCCTATTGAGGTCTACAATGTGAGGTCCGTGTGATATTTGACTCTCAGCTATGGCTGCCAAGTTTTTCAGAATAAATTCATTTGGTATCCTGGCTGAGATTCCCAGTGATATGTGGAAAGCCAACCTGGGCCTAGATCTCAGTTTCCAAGGGCGACTCTTATGCGTGGCCTCCTAAAATCCCAACACAATTCATGGCAATACTTCTCTGATGTCGGTTCAAGAACTCAGTCTCTAAGAGGAATCACACCAGAGTTCAAGGCCAGGTGGACCTTGTCATTTCTTCCAACCACCACACAAATGACCACAATTAAATCCAAAACACTCCACACGGCCCTAATCTTCTTCCATATAGACACTCATCATAACCTTTGGCTGGAGTTTTCCACTAGGGGTGCAACCAAAGACAGTGTCCAAAAAATGCTCCCTTGCCTCTCATTTGTCTAAAGTCACTGTGGCCTCGACATCATTCCTGTGAACCAGGAGTGATCAAATAGGCCTGCCATTAATACTTTTCCACTTCTCCAACTTGAGGTCTCTGACTGTGGGGTTTAGATTCTTTATGTGAACTGGACTCATGAGAAAACCCAAGCACCTATGGGCTACCCTCTGCAGGGCCTTGAAGAATTCATTTGATCAAAGGATCCCTATTCTCACTTGATGGAGGTCAGGAACCTTACAGAGGAAGGCGAGAGGCTTCATCCACAATGACTGCAATTTTTGCCATTTTGATTTTGGATGCACACGTGGTATCTTTCTTTACATCAATCAGGAGTTGAGAATATAAGCCACAGCCTCACAGAGGGCTAAGAGGCTGATTCAGACACATATCTTTACAAAGCAATTAAGCAAAGAGCCACAGGGGATGCCCATTCATTTCCATTTGAAAACTGTTTCTTCAGGCTTCACAAACGTGTGGCCTGAGGCAAAGACCTTCCTGACATTCAGGGCAAAAGAACAATAGGTAAACAAAAGGCCCAAAGCAGGGTTTCTCCACTGAGACTTTCCTGGTCACACTGTATGTAAACAGAAATCTAAGTAAGATTTGAAGCCCAGAAAAGTATGAGGCCCTTGATTGGGAGACTTAGCTCTGAATTATGTCCTGCACAGATGTCTCAGATAAATTAATATACATTGGCATTGGACCTTGTACCTTGGGTGATTGAATGTCGAAGAGAACACCAATTCAAAAAAGGATAGTCAGTAGGATTTGGGAGATAGTAGGTATATTCAGAAAGAAGAGTGAGTATAGGATTTGGACCAAAAGTTATTTAGAAATTGGGTTTCAGGTAGAGAGTGAATGTAAATGTCAGCACATATGAACAGTCAGTCAAAATCATGAACCTGGGAAATTATGTAGGAAAGCATATATCAGTAGAGACTTTTGGATATCAGGCAAAGTAAAAGTGAGTGATAGGATTAGACATTTTCAACAGGGTTGAGTTTGAATATATAATCTTAGGAAGAAACACATATGTAGTCACCAATTGGATTGACATTTGAGAGCATTAGGCAACCTGGACATGGATGTTTTAGAAATACATGCTCACTATAAATTTAGGCTTTGGTACAATCAGAAATGTGACCTTTGCATTTTGTGTCCAGAATACTACTGTGATAAAATGTATATGTAGATCAGGTGACATGAATAATTTTCCACCATTTCTGGGAGCAATATTTTTGAGGTGTATAAATGAGTATGGGGGTACAAATAGGTGTACCCTGTGTCTATGAATATATAGAGATAATGCAAGAATAGACCATACTATGAATAAATAATATAACTGGTTCCACTTTAAATAAAAGATTGAATTGATATCGGAAAATATACAGGAATTCTTATATTGATATACAATCATTCATTCCAACCAGTTATACTTCTAATGGTAATATTAGGGTTATGTTTTATCATGAAGAGTGTGTGAGTTTTGCTTCAAAAGTGATTATGGAAAACGAAAATAATTTGTTTAGAAAGAAGTCTTATGAAAAGACCAGTCAAGAAACAAGGAGGAATACATGTTTTCTGAAGCAAGAAGTTATTGAAATTGAAACAAATGCCTTTAAATTTGCTAACTTGTGGATGAAATATATATCTTATGATGGGCATCAACTGAAGAAATAGTAATGTACCAGTGTTGACTAAAAATAAACATCACAATACACATCATGTCTCATAGGAATCTACTTGCATTGATGTTAAACTGTGTCAGTTACTGTAGAAATATTAGGATTCGTATGCACCATTCACTGAAGTTGGTTTTCAGTTCTAAGAAACAAATATGTATTTCAGGTAGATGAATTTTTCTGAGAATAAAAATTTGAAAATTTGTTTATAAATCCACATACAGTGAATATGAATGAACTTAGGGAGTGTACAATAAGACACATATATTTCATATTCTGAAAATAAAAAGTAGCAACATATATGCCAATCAAAATTCATCATGAAATATATATCATCCAATGATCCAAAAATATTCATTTTACTGATCATAGATTTATTTATCATGTTGTTTATCTACGAAGCTCACCCATAGGTTGAATTTTCAGTTCTAACTGGGTTTAGGAGGAGTGATCTGTTATCCCAATTTGTATCTGCCCAGTCAGCCACCTCACAAGAATGTACATGTGATAACAGGTATGATTCTATATGTGCATATGAAAATACATGTGCTGAATTGGCTACAGAGAAAGGGAGAGAGGAATTCACCTATTTGTTAACTTTAAAATCACATGGAGAACTATTTCAACAAAAAATTGAGTAGATTTAATACTACTACCCTATATAATGTAAACGGCAAGTCCAAGTATACACCATGCCTCCTCTGAACTGCTTTTATTTCTATTCTGTTTGGGTTATTTTTCTCCATCATATTTGAATTAGTAGTCAGAGTCTAGTAGGTTATGGGTTAATGTCAGGGTTCAGTATTATGAATGGAAAATAGGAAAATAAATTCAATGTATATGTAAATATGTACTACATAAAAATCTTCCCACTCTCATCCAGAACAATGACTTGACTTTACCTTCGCCCCAAGTAAAACACAATTAGAGTGGAAGAGTTAGAAAATCTGTGAATACATATCTGGAATGGAATATGCTTATGAGTTTACAACCATGAATTTGGTAGAGGAGTTTCCAAAAGTAAGGGACAGGGTAAATACTCCACAAACATGGAGCTCTGCTGGACTAAAGACTTCTTGAGAAACTGCCTCTGAGTTTGGGCACTTGAAATATTTGTTGTTTTCAGGAGCTTTAGCTTCCTTTATAGAGAGACCATCAAAGCTGGGCATGTATCTAAGTGACCTGGAGGACATGGTTTCTTATTTTCTAATGAACATATGGGAGCAGTGCTGAATTCTCTCTTTGTAGGTAAACTGTGGCCACTGGGGGCTAAGTCTGTCTCCGTGTGGACTGTGAAGTCTTTTGGTCATCCTCCACTTGTCGTGGTGTTTCTTGCTGCTGCAATGTGAGTTTGGTATTTGCTTCACAAAATACAAGGAGTACAACTGGAACACAGTGCTGGAGGGAGTTCGGTCATGTGTGGTTTTTCAGGGTCTGCAAGAGAATGCACAGAACAGGCTTCTATCCCACATAGTTTTCCCCATTGACCATAGCAACCCGATTCTGAACAATGCCCTGAAACCTCTCAATATAAAAAGATGCCTTTACATAAAAGGGTCTGCTGGCTGCACCATGTCAGTCACAATCCACTTGTAGGGTAATGGCAGATCCCCATGAACCCACCATGCATGGTTAATCACACACCTCCCCACCACTGCTCTAACCCCACTACTTAGCGTGCTCCAACTTCCTGGCATCTCAGTTCTACACCATCAAGGCACTGTCTAGTACACTCTTGATCAGGAACAGGACATTAAAAGGTGCTCCAGTGCCACCTTGTCATGGGTAATTTAAAAATTTCGTGGTATTTATCTATCCATTTTTCAAGGATAAAATTGGAAGCACTGTGGTTTTCAATTCATTCAGGAACCATTAAATGTTTAGGAAGCTCATTTCAATGAAAGCTCTGGAAAACTCTCCCAAGCACGGCTTCTCAAAAAGTGGCCAAAAGGTCAAATGAAGCCAGGCCCATTTAGGTCTACAATGTGAGGTCTATGTATGTTTTGACTCTCAACTATGGCTGGCAAGTCTTTCAGAATAAAATCATGGGATATCCTGTCTGAGATTCCCAGTTTTTTGTGGAAAGCCACCCTGGGCATAGATCTCATGTTCCAAGGGCGAATGTCATGTGTGGTCTCCTAAAACCACAACACAATTCATGGCAATATTTCTCTGAGGTCAGTTCCAGATCTCAGTCTCTAAGTGGAATCACAGCAGAGTTCAAGCCCAGGTGGACCCAGTCATCTCTTCCAACCGCCACACAAATGACCACAATTAAAACCAAAACACTCCCACATGGCCCTCATCTTCTTCCATATAGACACTACTCATTACCTCTGGCTGGAGTTTTCCATGAGGGGCGAAGCCCAAGACATTGCCCGTCTTTTTCCTAAAATCAGGGTGGCCTGAACACCCCTCCTGTGAACCAGGAGGGATCATATATGCCTTCCATTAATACTGCTTTGCTTCTCCAATTTGAGGCCTACTGACTGTCGGGTATAGATTCTTTATGTGATTTGGAGACATGACAAAACACAAGCATGTATGGGGTAGCCTCTGCAGTGCTTTGAAGAACTCATTTGTTTCAAAGGATCACTATTCTCACTTGATGGAGGTCAGGAACCTAACAGAGGAAGGCGAGAGACTTCATCAACAATGACTGATCTTTTTCCATTTTGGTTTTGGATGCACACATGGGATCTTTCTTTTGATCCAACAGGTGCTGAGATCTAAGCCACAGCCTCACACAGGGCCAAGAGGATGATTCAGACATATCCGTTTCCAAAGCAATTCACAAAGAGCCACAGGTGATGCCCATTCATTTCCATTTGAAAACTGTTTTCTTCAGGCTTCACAAAGGAGTGGCCTGAGGCCAAGACCTTCCTCACATTCAGTGGAAGAGAAGAATTGGTTAGCAAAAGGCCCAAAGCAGGGTTACTCCACTGAGGCTTTCCACGTCACTCTGGTATCTGAGGTTTCTGAGATGCTCGCCATTCCTTTAGCTATTCAGTACATGGCTATGTCACAGAGCTTGGAGGTGGTACATCTTTTGGACAAAAAACCATGAGCCAATTCCGGAGAGTGGACAGAATCAGGAAGAAAACAGGACCTTAGGAAAATAGTAGGTGTTGCCCATCCATAAGGGAAGCGACAGTCCATTCATCAATCGGGCAGGATGAATGCTGGGAAGCTTTCTACTAAAGAGGACACATCCATTGATGCATTCTATTTTCTAATATCTACAACCATGAACACAGTGGGATACACAGACATAGAAACACTCACCTTGTCAAAAGACTTACTAGAAACAGTCCACTCCAAACCAAATAAACCTCCTTTCCTACCTATTCTTAGAACATGAGACAAAACCACAAACTCACACCCACACCCACAAAGGCACCTCCTTTCCCCAAGTAGGTCTGTGACTATCCAGAGTGTCCTCTGACTGGTGGGCCATACTACGTTTCCCTGAAATGGCCTGTCCTGTCTCAAATCTGATCTCATTGGACAACTCTGTGAAGTTGTCAGGAGCCAGCGGTGAGCCACTACCTGCTTTCTCAGGAAAGGCCCCTCTGCAGAGCTCTCCTGAAATTTGGCCATCCTCATATCAGTAGGTACCAAGAAAGATTGACTCTGTTCTTGGTAAATCCAAACATGTGAGCCCACTGGGAATGGTACTGGGACTGGCTCTGGGTGCATGGCTTCCTGGATCCCAATTTCAGAGAGTTCTATCACCAAGGAAGTGAAGAAGGTCACTTCCTTTATGAACTGAATGAGGTCACTGCTTTGGCAACCAATTTGTCCTAACATTTGCTTCCAAGGTTCTCCTGAGAACGAGGCTGCCCCTACTTCCTGTGACACTTTCACAACTGTGAATTGTATATCAACCATAGGCACCCGGGAACAGCTCTCCACACAGGCCTGGTTTGGTCCATCTTGTCAACATTAAGAAGAGTGAGGCTGATTCTGACACATCCCTTCATCCTGACCAGGTTTTTGTCCATGAAAGATGAGTTCTGCTCTCTCAGGTCCTTCATAGCTGCCTACATCTTCTCCAGGGATCATTTCTGCATGGAACTTTGAGGTTCTAAGTAGCTGGAAGATCCCCTACATTTATATATTGGAAGACCAATTCTGTCCCTCCTCTTCTGTAAAGTTAGATTGAGGGACCATTGTATGGTTAAGGTTAATAACAGGTTCCATTTGGTTTAGAAATCATTCTGCGGGATGAATAATGGTATTGTGATTTTGCAATATTTACAAGAATATATAGGTGAAATATAAGTATGAACACAGAAATCTAGGTAATTTTTAAAGCCCAGAAGGGCATTGTGCCCATGATTTGGATTCTTAGCTTTAAATTATGTTCTGCACAGGTGTCTCAGATAAATCAATATACAATGTCATAGGACCTTGTCCCTTGGATGATTGAATGTCAAAGACAACATCCAGTCAAAAAGGGATAGTTGGTGGATTAAGATGATATTCGGTAGGTTTATAATGAAGAGTGTGTATAGGATTTGGACCAAAAGATCTTTAGCAATACGGGTTTGGGTAGAGAGTGAAAGTAAATGTCAACACATTTGAAGAGTCGGTCACAATGATTAACTGGGGAAATAATATAGAAAAAAAGATATCAATGAAGACATTCGGAAATCAGGCAATGTATAAAGTGAGTGATAGGATTAGACATTTTCAACAGGGTTGAGGTTGAATATGTAATTTCAGGAATAAACAAATATATATTCACCAATAGGATTGACATTTGAGAGCATTAGGCAACCTGGACATGGATGTTTTTAGTAATCCATGCTCACTTTCCATTTAGGATTTGGTACAATCATAAGTGTGACCTTGCTTTTTGTTTCCACAATATTACTGTGATAAAATTTATATATAGATCAGGTGACATGAGTATTTCTTCCACCATTTTGAGGAGCAATATTTTGAACACGAATAAATTAGTATTGGGGGTACAAATAGGTGTAGTCTGTGTTATATGACTATAGAGAAAATGCATGAATAGACCATACTCTGAATAAATAATATAACTGGTTCCAAAATTAAATAATGGATTGAATTGATATCTGAAAATATATAGGAAATGTTATATTGATATTCATACATTCATTCCAACCTGTTATACATCTAATGGTAATATTAGTGTTATGGTTTATCATGAAGTGTGTGTGACTTTTGCCTCAATAGTGGTTATGGAAATCCAAAATTATGTGTTTAGAAAGAAGTCTCATGAAAAGACTAGTCAAGAAACATGGAGGAATACATGTGTTCTGAAGCAGGATGTGATGGAAAGTGAAAAAAATTCATATAAATTTGCTAACTTGTGGATTAAATATATACCCTATGATGTGCATAAACTGAAGAAATTGTAATTTACCAGTGTTGAAAAAAAATGAACGTCAAAATACATATCATGTCCCATAGGAATCTACTTGCATTGATGTTAAACATGGTCAGTAACTGTAGAAATATTAGGATTTGTATGCACAATTCACTGTAGTTAGTTTTCAGTACTAGGAAACAAATATGTATTTCAGATGGATCAATATTTCTGAAAATAATCTTGTGAAAAGTTGATAATAAATCCACATACATGAACATGAATGAATTGAGGGAGTGTATAATAAGACACATATATTTTATATTTTGAAAAATCTGGACAGTAAATATATATATTTATACCTACACACACACACACACACACACACACACACAGACATTTAAAAGTAGCAATATATGCCAATCGAAATACATCATGAAATATATATCATCCACAAATCCAAAAATCTTCATTTTACTGAACATAGATTTATGTATAATGTTGTTCAACTAGGAAGCTCACCCATAGTTTGAATTTTAATTTCCAACAGCGTTTAGGAGGAGTGATCTCTTCTCACAATTTGTATCTGCCATGTCAGCAACCTCATAAGTATTTACTTGTGATACCAGGTAGGATTGTATATGTGCATATAAAAATACATGGGCTGAATAGGGTACAAAGAAATGGAGACAGGAATTCACATATTTGTTAACTTTAAATACACATGAATAGAAGGAGGGACAGAGCCACCAACTGCACCTGCAAGGTAGGCGGACCCTCCACCCACCGGTAGAACAGGCCTAGTGGCCCGCCAATCGTAAAAGACACATCGCACTGGTTGGGGAAAGGGCAGAGCCACCGCCCGGCTGCAAGGTACACGGACCTGTGACCCACAGGCAGAACAGGCCCAGAAAACCGCGGTGGGGCAGAGGCGCCCCTTGCGACGTCAAGGTTGGTGAACAGCAACCCACCGGCAGAACAGGCCCAGCGGCCTTCAGAGGGGCAGAGATGCCCCCCGCGCCTGCGAATTAGGTGGACCTGCGAACATGGACAGACCAGGCCCAGGGGCCCTACAGGGTGGTAGACACATCACCAGGTTGGGGGAGGGTCCGAGCTGCCGCCTGTGCCTGCAAGGCAGGTGGACTTCTGACCCACCGGCACAAGAGGCCCTGTGACTTGCCAGCGTGTTAGACACATCACCCCGGTTTGGGAAGGAGTAGAGCCGCCACCCGCGGCTGCAAGGTAGACCGACCTTCAACCCACAGACAGAAGAGGCCCAGCGTCATGCGGAGGGGCAGAGCCGACAACCGCACCTGCAGGGTAGGTGGACCTGTGACCCACTGGCAGAACAGGCCCAGCGCCAGCAGAGGGGTAGAGCTGCTGCCCGCTCCTCCAAGGTAGGAAGACCTGCTACCGACTGGCAGAACAGGCCAAGCAGCCTGCTGGTGAGGTAGGCACATTGCCCTATTTGGAGGAGGGGCAGAGCCACGGCCTGCGCCTGTGAGGGAGACTTTGCAACTATAAAAGAGCAGTATAAATATTTAGGGGTAAAATTCAATAACACAACAATTTGAACAAACAGAAAGATACGCGAACAGTATGAAAAGACAAGGAAAGAAAGGACAACAAGCAATGAAGGTCAACTGAACATTAGAAGAGGTAATACCTGCAGCAGATGGAATGTCAGATAAAGAATTCAAAACATACATGCTTCAGATGATCTGGAGTCTCAAGGAAGTCATTAGACAGCAAAATCAGACAATGAAAGATCACTTTGACAATGAATTACATAAACAAATCCAAGAAGCAAAAGATCAACTATACAGGGAGATAGAGGTTATAAAAAACAAACAAACAGAAATCATAGAAATGCAGGAAGCAATAAACCAACTTAAAAACTCAATTGAGAATACTACCAGCAGAGGAGATCACTTAGAAGATGGAACATCAGACAATGTATTTCAACTTGAAAAGAACCGAGACAGCTAGCAAGACTGTTAAGAAACCATGAGCAGAACATCCAAGAAATATGGGATAACGTAAAGACACCAAACTTAAGAATCATTGGGATACAGGAAGGTATAGAGGTCCAAACCAAAGGAATGAGAAATCAATTCAATGAAATAATATGGGAAAACTTCCCAGACTTGAAGAATGAGACAGAATCCCAAATCCTAGAAGCCTACAGGATGCCGAATGTGCAAAATCATAAGAGATCCACATTTAGACATATTATAATGAAGATGCCAAACATACAGAATAAGGAGAGGATTTTAAAAGCTACAAGAGAAAGGAAGCAGATTATATTTAGCGGTAAACCAATCATTATAACAGCTGAGCTTTCAACACAGACTCTGAAAGCTAGAAGATCCTGGAATAACATTTTTCCAAAGCTGAAAGAAAATGGGTTTCAACCAATAATTGTGCATCCAGCGAAATTAAGCTTCAGGATGGAAGATGAAATTAAAACCTTCCATGATAAACAAAATTTAAAAGAATTTGCAGCTAGAAAACCATCTCCTCAAAACATCCTCGGCAAAAGATGATCGGAAGAGGAAATGGAAAATAACAATGAAAACCAACAGTGGGAGGTAGTACAGTAAAGGGGGGGAAATAATCAAAGAAAAACAAACCATGCTTAGTAACATAAATAAACAAATATGGCTGGAAGAACAACCCATATCTCAATAATAACCGTAAAAGTTAATGGCTTAAACTCACAAATTAAGAGACACAGGATAGTAGAATGAATCACAAAACAAGACCCAACAATATGCTGCCTACAGGAGATGCAATTGATTGGAAAAGACGTACATAGACTGAAGGTGAACAGTTGAGAAAAATCATATCACTCATATGGACTTCAGAAACAAGCAGGAGTGTCCATAGTCATATAAAATAAAATAGATTTCAAGCCAAAGTTTATCAAAAGGGATAAAGAGGGACACTACATACTGCTCAAGGGAACCATACAGCAACAAGACATAACAATCATAAATGTATATGCCCCAAACAATGGTGCAGCTATGTTCACTAAGCAAACTCTTCTCAAGTTCAAGAGTCTAATAGACCACCATACAATAATCATGGGAGACTTCAACACACCTCTCTCACTACTGGACAGATCTTCCAAACAAAAGTTGAATAAGGAAACAATAGAAATCAATAACACAATTAACAAATTGGACTTAATTGACATATATAGAATATACCACCAAACAACAAGCAGTTACACTTTTTTCTCAGTAACACATAGATACCTCTCAAAAATACATCATATATTATGTCACAGGGCAACTCTTAGAAAATATAAAGGAGTACAGATAATACAAGGCATCTTATCTGATCATAATGGAATGAAACTGAAAATCAATGGTAAAAGAAGGAAGGAAAAATCATCCATCACTTGGAGAATGAACAATAGACTACTGAATGATCAATGGGTTATCGAAGACATCTAGGAGGAAAATAAAAAATATCTTAGAGATAAATGAAAAGACAGACTGAACATATCAGAATCTAGGGGACACATTGAAAGCAGTTCTAAGAGGAAAATTCATTGCCTGGAGTACTTCCCTAAAAAAGGAAAAAGACAACAAATAAAAGATCTCAGAGTTCATCTCAAAATTCTAGAAAAACATGAGAAAACAACAGCAAAAGAAGTAGAAGGCAAGAAATTGTTAAAATCAGAGCTGAAATTAATAAAATTGAAACAAAAGAAACAATTGAAAAATTGACAAAACTAAAAGTTGATTCTTTGAAAAAATAAATAAAATCGACAGACCCTTAGCCATGTTAAGGAAGAGAAGAAGAGAGAGAACTCAAATTACTAGCATACGGGATGAAAATGGCAATATCATAACAGACACATCAGAAATACAGAAGATAATCAGAAATTATTTTGAATCCTTATACTCCAATAAATTAGAAGATAGTGAAGGCATCAATAAATTTCTTAAGTCATATGATCTGCCCAGATTGAGTCAGGGGGATATAGATAACCTAAACAGACCAATATCAATTGAGGAAACAGAAGAAATCATCCAAAGACTACCAACTAAGAAAAGCCTAGGATTGGATATATATACAGCAGAGTTTTACAAAACCTTTAAAGCGGAACTAATACCAGTAGTTTTCAAGATATTTCAGGAAATAGAAAAAGAGGGACAACTTCCAATTTTATTCTAGGAGGCCAATATTACCCTGATTCCTAAACCAGACAAAGACACTTCAAAGAAACAAAACTACAGACCAATATCTCTAATGAACCTAGATGCAAAAATTCTCAATAAAATTCTGGCAAATCAGACACAAAAAAATATTAAGAAAATGTGCAACATGATGAAGTAGGATTCATCCCTGGGCTGCAAAGCTGGTTCAATATATGGAAATCAATAATTGTTATTCACCACTTCAATAGACTTAAAAATAAGAACCATATAATCATCCCGATATATGCAGAAAAAAACATTCGACAAAGTACAGCAACCCATTCTGTTCAAAACTCTAGAAAAACTAGGGATAATAGGAACATACCTCAATATTGTAAAAGCAATCTATGCTAAGCCTCAGGCCAGCATCATTCTAAATTGATAAAAACTGAAGGCATTCTCTCTAAAATCTGGAACAAGATAGGGATGCCCTCTCTCAACACTTCTGTTCAACATAGTTTTCGAAACACTGGCAAGAGCAATTAGAAAAATGAAAGAAATTAAAGGCGTAAAAAAAAGGAAAAGAAAACTTAGATTATCACTATTTGTAGCTGACATGATTATGTACCTAGCAGACCCAAAAGGGTCTACAAAAACCTATTAGAGCTAATAAATGAATTCAGCAAAGTGGCAGGATATAAAATCAACACGCATAAATCAAAGTAATTCCTGTATATCAGTGACAAATCCTCTGAAATGGAAATGAGGAAACCACTCCACTCAGAATATCCTCAAAAAAATAAAATACTTGGGAATCAACCTAACAAAAGAGGTGAAAGACTTACACAATGAAAACTACAGAACCCTAAAGAGAGAAATAGAAGAAGATCTTAGAAGATGAAAAAATATACCCTGTTCATGGATACGCAGAACTAACATCATCAAAATGGCGATATTCCCAAAAGTTCTCTGTAGGTTTAATGCAATGCCAATGAAAATCACAACGGCATTTCTTGTAGAAATAGATAAAACAATAATGAAATTCATATGGAAAAATTAAAGATTTAGAATAGCAAAAACAATGCTAAGCAGGAAGTGTGAATCAGGCGGTAGAGCGATACCAGACCTCAAACTATACTACAGAGCAATACGAACAAAAAGAGCATAGTACTGGTACCAAAATAGGTGGTTGGACTAATGGTACATAATAGGGGACACAGAAACAAATCCACAAAACCACAACTATCTTATATTTGATAAAGGGGTTAAAAGCATGCAATGGAGGAAGGATAGCATCTTCAAAAAACTAGTGCTGGGAAAACTGGAGTTCCATATGTAACAAAATGAAACGGAATCCCTTTCTTTCGCCATACACAAAAGTTAAGTCAAAATTAATCAAACAGCTTGATATCAAATCAGAGACACGGCTTCTGATAGAAGAAAACATTGGCTACGATGTACATACTGTGGGGTCGGGCTCCAAATTCCTCAATAGGACACCCATAGCACAAGAGTTAATAACTAGAATGAACAAATGGGACTTACTCAAACTAAATAGATTTTTCTCAGTAACAAAAACAATAAGAGAGGTAATTAGAGAGCCTACATCCTGGGAACAAATCTTACTCCTCACACTTCAGAGAGAGCCCTAATTTCCAAAGTATACAAGGAACTCAAAAAATTAAACAATAAGAAAACGAATAATGCAATCAACAAATGGGCCAAGGACCTGAACAGACACTTCTCAGAGGAGGACATACAATCAATCAACAAGTCCATGAAAAAATGTTCACCATCTCTAGCAGTCAGAGAAATGCAAAACAAATCCACCCTAAGATACCATCTCGCTCCAGTATGAGTGGCAGCCAATATGAAGTCAAACAACAACAAGTGGTGGCGAGGATGTGGGGAAAAGGGTACACCTGTACATTGCTGGTGGGACTGCAAATTGGTGCAGCCAATTTGGAAAGAAGTATGGAGATTTCTTGGAAAGCTGGGAATGGAAACATCATTTTATCCAGCTATTTTTCTTCTCAGTCTATTCACTAAAGACCTAAAAAGAGCATCGTACAGGGACACTGATAAATCGATGTTCCTAGCAGCACAATTCACAATAGGAAGACTGTGGAACCAAACTCGGTGCCCTTCAAAAGATGAATGGATAAAAAAAAAATTGTGGCATTTATACACAATGGTGTATTATTCTGCATTAAAAAATGACAAAATCATAAAATTTGCAGAGAAATGGATGGCATTAAACAGATTATGCTAAGTGAAGAGAGCAAAAGCCTAAAAAACAAATGCCAAATGTTTTCTTTGATATAACGAGAGTAACTAAGAACAGAGTTGGGAGGAAGAGCATGAGAAGAAGATTAACATTAAACAGGGGTGACAGGTGGGAATGAAAGGAAAGAGAAGGGAAATTGCATGGAAATGGAAGGAGATCCTCATGGTTATACAAAATTAAATACAAGAGGAAATGAGAAGAAAGGGGAATAAAACAAGGGGAAGAAATAAATTACAGTAGGTGGTGTAGAGAGAGAAGATTGGAGGGAAGGGGATGGGAGATAGTAGATAGGAAAGACAGCAGAATACAACAGACACTATAGCAATATGTAAAACAGTGGATGGGTAACCAATGGGATGCTGCAATCTGTATACGGGGAAAAATGGAAGTTCATAACCCACTTGAATCAAAGTGTGAAGTATGATATGTCAAGAACTATGTAATGCTTTGAAGATCCAACAATAAAAATTAAAGGAAAAAAAACTCATGGAGAACTATTTAAATAAAAATTGACTAGATTTATAACACCTACACTTTATCATGCAAAAGGAAGTCCAACTATACACCATGCCTCCTCTGAACTTCTTGTATTTCTATTCTGTTTGGGTTATTTTTCTCCATCATATTAGGAATAGTAGTCTGAGTCTAGTAGGGTATGCGTTAGTGTCAGAGATTCAGTATTTCGAATGGAAAATAGGAAAATGAATCCAATGTGTATGCAAACATGTGCTACATGAAAATCTTCCAACTCTCATCCACAACAATGCCTTCACATCACCTTCGCCCCAAATAAGAAACAATTAGAGGAGAAGAGTTAGAAATTCTGTGAATATATATCTGGAATAGAAAATGCTCAGGAGTTCACAAACTTGGATGTAATAGAGGAGTATTCCAACGTAAGGGACAGGGTAAACACTCCAGAAATATGGAGGTCTGCTGGCCTAAAAAAAAATTCTTGAGAAACTACCTCTGAGGATGGGCACTTGAAATATATGTTGTTGTAAGGAGTTTTAGCTTCCTTTGTATAGAGACCATCAAAGCTGGGTCTGCATCTATGTTTCCTGGAGGACATTCTTTCTTATTTTCCAATGCACATGAGGCAGCAGTGCTGAATTCTCACTTTGTAGGTAAATTGTGGCCACTGGGGGCTAAGTGTCTCCCCGTGTGGACAGTGAAGCTTTTTGGTCATCCTCAACTTTTCGTGGTTTTTTCCTGCTGCTGCACTGGGAGTTTGGTATTTACTTTATGAAATACAAGGAGTTCAACTGGGACACAGTGCTGGAGGGAGTTCTGTCACGTGTGGTTTTTCAGGGTCTGCAAGAGAATGCAACAATCAGGCTTCATTCCCCCATAGCTTGCCCCCTTGTCCATAGCAACCTGATTCTGCACATTGCCCTGAAAACTATCCATATAACAAGATGCCTTTACATTCAAGGGTCTCCTCACTGCACCGTGTCAGTGTCAATCCATTTGGAAATCAATGGCAAATCCACATGGCCCCACCACAGATGATTTATCACACACCTGCACACCACAGCTTTGGCCCCACTACTCAGGAGGGTCCAACTTACTGGCAACTCTGTTCTGCACAATTTTCCTTAAACCCATTTAATCAAGGCACTGTCTGGTACACCACAAACTCACACCCACACCCACAATGGCACCTCCTTCCCCCAAGTAGGACTGTGACTATCTGGAGTGTCCTCTGACTGGTGGGCCATAATATTTTCCCCCCGAAATGGCCTGTCATGTCTCAGATCTGGTCTCCTTTGCCAACTCTGTAAAACTGTGAGGAGTCAGCGGTTAGCCACTACCTGCAATCTCAGGAAAAGACCCTCTTCAGAGCTCTACTGGCAATTGGCCCTCCTCACATCAGTAGTTACCAAGAAGGTCTGACTCTGTACTTTGTAAATCCAAAAAAGTGGGCCCACTGGGACTGGTACTGCGACTGGCTCTGGGTACCTGGCTTCTTGGATCCCAAGATCATAGAGTTCCGTCACCAAGGAAGTTAGGTAGGTCACTTCCTTCAGGAACTGAATGAGGTCGCTGCCTTGGCAACCACTTTGTCCTAACAGTTGCTTCCATGGGTCCCATGAGATGGAGGCTGCCCCTACTTCCTGTGAAAATTTGACTACTTAGAATGGAATATCAACAATAGGCACGTGGGAACAGCTGTACACGCAGGGCTGGTTTGGTCCATCTTCTCTATATTAAGAAGAGAGAGGCTGATTCAGACACATCCCTTTTTCCTGTCCAGGTCGTTTGCCAAGGAAAATGGCTTTTGCTCTCTCAGGTCCTTCATAGCTGCCTACATCTTCTCCAGGGATCATTTCTGCATGGAACTTTGAGGTTCTCAGTAGTTTGCAGATAACCTACATTCCTTTATTGTAAGGCGAACTCTGTCCCTGCTCTTTTGTAATGTTAGATTGAGGCAACA
The DNA here is from genome assembly GCF_048772815.1 of Callospermophilus lateralis. NCBI lineage: Eukaryota > Metazoa > Chordata > Mammalia > Rodentia > Sciuridae > Callospermophilus > Callospermophilus lateralis. The sequence goes on from NW_027511494.1 coordinate 391,902, forward strand.
GTATAGAACTCAATAACACAATTAATAACATAGACTTAATTGACATATACAGAATAAATCACCCAACATCAAGCAGTTACACTTTTTTATCAGCAGCACATGGATCCTTCTCAAAATAGATCATATATTACATCACAGGGCAATTCTTAAACAATATAAAGGAGTAAGATAATGCCATGCATCTCATCTGATCATAATGGAATGAAACTGAAAATCAATGATAAAAGAAGTAAAGAAAAATCATGCATCACTTGGAGAATAAACAATAGGTTACTGAATGATCAATGGGTTTTAGAAGACATCAAGGAGGAAATTAAAAAATTCTTAGAGATAAATGAAAACACAGACACAACATATCAAAATCTATGGGACACATTGAAAGCAGTTTTAAGACGAAATTTCATTGCTTGGAATTCATTCCTTAAAAAAAGAAAATAACCAACAAATTAATGATCTCATACTTCATCTCAAAACCCTAGAAAAAGAAGAAGAAAACAAGAGAAAAAGAAGTAGAAGGCAAGAAATAATTAAAAGCAGAGCTGAAATTAATGAAATCGAAACAAAAGAAACAATTGAAAAAATTGAGAAAACTTAACGTTGGTTCTTTCAAAAAATAAATAAAATCGACAGAACCTTAGACATTTTAATGAAGAGAAGAAGAGAGAGAACTCAAATTACTAGCATACGGGATGAAAAAGACAATATCACAACAGACACTTCAGAAATACGGAAGATAATCAGAAAATATTTTGAATCCTTATACTCCAATAAAATAGAAGATAGTGAAGGCATCGATAAATTTCTTAAGTCATCTGATCTGCCCAGATTGAGTCAGGAGGATATGGACAACCTAAACAGACCAATATCAATGGAGGAAATAGAAGAAACCATCCAAAGACTATCAACTAAGTAAAGCCCAGGACCGGATGTGTATACAGCGGAGTTTTAAAAAACATTTAAAGAGGAATTAATACCAATACTTTTCAAGCTATTTTAGGAAATAGAAAAAGAGGGAGAACTTCCAAATTCATTCTACGAGGCCAACATCACCCTGATTCCTAAACCAGAGAAACTCACTATAAAGTAGCAAAACTACAGACCAATATCTCTAATGAACCTAGGTGCAAAAATCCTCAATAAAATTCTGGTGAATCGGATACGAAAACATATCAAAAAATTGTGCACCATGAGCATGTAGGATTCATCCATGGGATGCAAGGTTCGTTCAATATACAGAAATCAATAAATGTTATTTCCCACATCAATAGACTTAGAAAGAAGAACTATATGATCATCTCGATAGACGCAGAAAAAGCATTCAACAAAGTACAGCATCCCTTTATGTTCAAAACTCTAGAAAAACTAGGGATAACAGGAACCTACCTCAATACTGTAAAAGCAATCTATGCTAAGCCTCAGGCTAGCATCATTCTGAATGGAGAAACATTGAAGGCATTCCCTCTAAAATCTTGAACAAGACAGGGATGCCCTCTCTCACCATTTCTGTTCAACATAGTTCTAGAAACACTGGCCAGAGCAATTAGACAGACAAAAGAAATTAAAGGCATAAAAATAGGAAAAGAAAAACTTAAATTATCACTATTTGCAGATGACATGATTCTATACCTAGCAGACCCAAAAGGGTCTACAAAGAAACTATTAGAGATAATAAATGAATTCACCAAAGTGGCTGGATGTAAAATCAAAATGCACAAATCAAAGGCATTCCTGTATATCAGCAAAAAATTGTCTGAAATGGAAATGAGGACAACCACTCCATTTACAATATCCTCAGAAAAAATAAAATACTTGGGAATCAACCTAACAAAAGAGGTGAAAAACTTATACAATGAAAACTACAGAACCCTAAAGAGAGAAATAGAAGAAGATTTTAGAAGATGGAAAAATATACCTTGTTCATGGATAGGCAGAACTAACATCATCAAAATGGCGATATTACCAAAAGTTCTCTATAGGTTTAATGCAATGCCAATCAAAATCCCAACGGCATTTCATGTAGAAAAAGAGAAAGCAATCATGAAATTCATATCGAAAAATAAAAGACCCAGAATAGCAAAAACAATGCTAAGCAGAAAGTGTGAATCAGGCGGTATAGCGATACCACACATCAAACTATACTACAGAGCAATAGTAACACAAAGAGCATGGTACTGGTACCAAAACAGGCGGGTGGACCAATGGTACAGAATAGAGGACACAGAAACCAATCCAAAAAACTACATACTATCTTATATTTGATAAAGGGGCTAAAAGCATGCAATGGAGGAAGGATAGCATCTTCAACAAATGGTGCTGGGAAAACTGGAAATTCATATGAAAAAAAATGAAACTGAATCCCTTCCTCTCGACATGCACAAAAGTTAACAAAAAATGGATCAAGGAGCTTGATATCAAATCAGAGACACGGCGTGTGATAGAAGAAAATGTTGGCTACGATCTACATACTGTGGGGTCTGGCTCTAAATTCCGCAATAGGACACCCATAGCACAAGAGTTAATAACAAGAATAAAGAAATGGGACTTAATCAAACTTAATTTTTTTTTCTCAGCAAAAGAAAGAATAAGAGAGGTAAATAGGGAGCCTACATCCTGGGAAAAAATCATTACTCTTCACCCTTCAGATAGAGCCCTAATATCCAGAGTATACAAAGAACTCAAAAATTAGACAATAAGATAAAAAATAACCCAATCAACAAATGGCCCAAGGACCTGAACAGACACTTCATAGAGGAGGAATACAATCAATCAACAAGTACATGAAAAAATGCTCACCATCTCTAGCAGTCAGAGAAATGCAAATCAAAACCACCATAAGATACCATCTCACTCCAGTAAGATTGGCAGCCATTATGAAGTCAAACATCAACAAGTTTTGGCGAGGATGTGTGTAAATGGGTACACATGTACATTTCTGGTGGGGCTGCAAATTGGTGCAGCCAATTTTGAAAGCGGTATGAAGATTTCATGGAAAGCTTGAAATGGAACCCACCACTTGACCCAGCTACTACTCTTCTCGGTCTATTTCATAAAGACCTAAAAAGAGCATGGTACATGGACACTGCTACATTGATGTTCATAGCAGCACGATTCACAATAGCAAGAGTGTGGAACCAACCTAGATGCCCTTCAATAGATGAATGGTTAAAAAATGTGGCATTAATTCACAATGGAGTTTTACTCAGCATTAAAAAATGACAAAATCATAGAATTTGCAGGGAAATTAATGGCATTAGAGCAGATTATGCTAAGTGAAGGAAGCCAATCCCTAAAAAACAAATGCCAAATGTCTTCTTTGATATAAGGAGAGTAACAAAGAACAGAGTAGGGACAAAGAGCATGAGAAGAAGATTAACATTAAACTGGGATGAGAGGTAGGAGGGAAAGGGAGAGAGAAGGGAAATTACATGGAAATGGAAGAAAACCCTCAGGGTTATACAAAATTACGGACAAGAGGAAGTGAGGGGAAAGGGGAAAATACAAGGGGGAAAAATAAATTACAGTATAGGGGGTAGAGAGAGAAGATGGGAGGGGAGAGGAGGGGAGGGGGGATAGTAGAGGATAGGAAAGGCAGCAAAATACAACAGACACTAGTATGGCAATATGTAAATCAATGGATGCGTAACTGATATGATTTTGCAAACTATATACGGGATAAAAATGGGAGTTCATAACTCACTTGAATCAAAGTGTGAAATATGATATATCAAGAACTATATAATGTTTTGAACAACAAACAACAAAAGTTAAAAAAAACACATGGAGAACTATTTCAACAAAAAATTGACTAGATTTATAACTCCAATTCTACATAATGCAAAAGGCAAGTCCAATTATACACCATGCCTCCTCTGAAATGCTTGTATGTCTATTCATTTTGGGTTATTTTTCTCCATTATATTAGGATTAGGAGTCAGAATATAGAGTCTAGTAGGGTATGGGTTAGTGTGAGTGATTCAGTATTTCGAATGAAAATTAGGAAAATGAATCCAATGTTTATGCAAATATGTGCTAAAAATAATCATCCCACTCTCATCAAGAACAATGCCTTGACATTACCTTCGCCCCAAGTTAGACACAATTAGAGGAGAAGAGTTAGAAAATCTATGAATACTTATCTGGAATGGAATATGCTCAGGAGTTCACAACTTTGGGGGTGGTAGAAGAGTTTCCAAAAGTAAGGGACAGGGTAAACACTTCACAAACATGGTGCTCTGCTGACCGGAAGACTTATGAGAAACTGCCTCTGAGTTTGGGCACTGGAAATATATGTTGTAGTCAGGAGCTTTAGCTTCCTTTGCAGTGAGACCATCAAAGCTGGGTCTGCATCTATGTAACCTGGAGCACATGTTTTCTTATTCTTTAATGAACATGAGGCAGTAGTGCAGAATTCTCTCTTTGTATGTAAACTGTGGCCAATGGGGGCTAAGTGTCTTCCTGTGTGGACTCTGAAGCCATGTGGTCATCCTCCATTTTTCATGGTCTTTCTAGCTGCTGCAATGGGAGTTTGGTGTTTGCTTCACGAAATACAAGTAGTTCAACTGGGACACAGTGCTGGAGGGAGTTCTGTCATGTGTGGTGGGTCAGGGTCTGCCAGGAGAATGCACCAACCAGTCTTCTATCCAACATAGACTTCCCCCTTGTCCCTAGCAACTTGATTCTGAACATTGCCCTGAAACCTCTCCATATAACAAGATGCCTTTACATGCAAGGGTCTGCTGGCTGCACCATGTCAGTCAAAAGCCATTTGGAAGCCAATAGCCAATCCACATGACACCAACACAGATGTTTAATCACACACCTGCCCACCACTGTTCTAGGCCCACTACTCAGCAAATTCCAACTTACTGGCATCTCTGTTCTACACCATTTTCATGAAACCCAGTGATTCAAGGCACTGTCTGGTACACTCATGATCAGCAACAGGACATCCAAAGGTTCTCCAGTGCCACCTGGTCATGGGAATTTCAAAAATTTCATGGTATTTATCTAGCCATTGTTCAAGTATCAAGTTGGATGCACTGGTTTTTCAATTCATTCAGGAACCATTAAATGGTGAGGATGAAAGCTCTGGAGAACTCTAAAAGGCAACGCTTCCCAACGAGTGGCCAAAATGTCACATGAAGCCTGACCCATTGATGTCTACTCAATGTGAGTTCAATATGTGTTTTGACTCTTTACTATGGTTGCCAAGTCTTTCAGAATAAAATCGTCTTATATCCTGGTGGAGATTCCCATTGCACTGTGGAAAGACACCCTGAGACTAGATCTCAGTTTCCAAGGGCGACTCTCATGTGTGGCCTCCTAAAATCCCACCAAAATTAATGGCAATACTTCCCTGAAGTCAGTTCCAGAACTCAGTCTCTAAGGGGAATCACACCAGAGTTCAGGTCCAGGTGTACCCAGTCATCTCTTCCAACCAGCACACAAATGACCACAATTAAAACCAAAACACTGCCACATGGCCCTTATCATCTTCCATATAGACACTCATCATAACCTCTGGATGGAATTTTCCATGAGGGGCGAAGCCCAAGACAGTTTCCAAAATAAACTCCCTTGCCCCTCATTTGCCTAAAGTCAGGGTGACCTAGACACCCTTCCTGTGAACCAGGAGTGATCAAATAGGCCTGCCGTTAATACTGTTCTGATTCTCCAATTTAATCCTACTGATTGTCAGGTATAAATCCTTTATGTGAGTTGGAGGCAATAGAAAACCCAAGCACACATGGGATCTTTCTTTAGATCTATCACCTTCTGAGAATCAAAGCCCCAACCTCACACAGGGCCAAGAGGCTGATTCAGACACATCTCTTTCCAAAGCAATTAAGCAAAGATCCACAGGTGATGCCCATTCATTTCCATTTGAAAAATGTTTTCTTCAGGCTTCAGAAAGGGGTGGCCTGAGTCAAATACCTTTCTGACATTCAGGGCAACATAACCATAGGTAAGCAAATGGGCCAAAGCAAGGTTTTTAAACTGAGACTTTACTGGTTACACTGATATCTGAGTTTTCTGAGATGTTCCCATTCCCTTCAGCTATCCATTACATGGCCATGTAACAGATTTTGGAGGTGGTTCATATCTTGGCCACAAAACCATGAGCCTATTCTGGAGAGAGGCCAGAAATCAAGATGTGTAGAGGACCTTAGGAAGATAGTAGGTGTTGCCCATCCATAAGGCAAGCCACAGTCCATTTATAAAGTGGGCAGGATGAATGCTGGGAAGCTTCCAACTAGACAGGAAACCTCCATTGATGCATTCTCTTTTCTAAAGACTACAACCACGAACACAGTGGATACACAGACATAGAAACACTCGCCTTGCCAAACGACTTCCTAGAAACAGTCAACTCCAAACCATACAAACCACCATTCCTACCTATTTTCAGAACATGAGACAAAACCACAAACTCACATCCACATCCACAAAAGCACCTCCTTCCCTGAAGTAGGTCTGTGACTATATGGAGTGTCCTCTGACTGGTGGGCCATACTATGTTCCCCCAAAATGGCCTGGCCTGTCTCAGATCTGTTCTTCTTGGCCCACTCTACGAAGTTGTCAGCAGGCAGCATTGAGCCAATACCTGCTATCTAGGGAAAGGCCCCTTTTCTGAGCTCTACTGGCATTTGGCCATCCTCATATCATTAGGTACCAAGAAAGACTGACTCTGTCCTTGGTAAATCCAAACAAGTTCGACCACTGGGACTGGGACTGGGACTGGCTCTGGGTGCCTGGCTTCTTGGATCCCAATTTCAGAGAGTTCCATCACCAACGAAGTTAGGTAGGTCACCTCCTTCAGGAACTGAATGAGATCACTGCCTTGGCAACCACTTTGTCCTAACAGTTGCTTTCATGAGTCTCATGAGATGGAGGCTGCCCCTACTTCCTGTGACACTTTGACAAGTTTGAATGGTATATCAACAATGGCCACCCGGGAACACCTCTCCACGCAGGTCTGGTTTGGCCCATCTTCTCTACATTAAGAAGAGAGAGGCTGATTCATACACATCCCTTCGTTATCACAAGGTGTTTGCCATGGAAGATGGCTTTTGCTCTCTCAGGTCCTTCATAGCTGCCTACATCTTCTCCAGGGATCATTTCTGCATAGAAATTTGAGGTTCTCAGCAGGTGTAAGATCCCCTACATTCCTGTATTGTAAGATGAACTCTGTCCCTGCTCTTTTGTAATGTTAGATTGAGGCAACATTGTATGGTTAGGGATAATAACAGGATCGATTTGGTTTAGGAATCATTCTGTGGGATGAATAATGGTATTGGGAACCTGCAATATTTATAGGAATACAGAGGTGAAATATAAGTATGTAAACAGAAATCTAGGTGAGATTTGAAGCTCAGAAGTGCATTGGGCAATTGATTGTGATACATAGCTTTAAATTACGTTCTGCACACATGTCTCAGATAAGTCGATATACAATGCCATAGGACTTGTACCTTGGATGATTGAATGTAGAGGAGAACATCCACTCAAACAGGGATAATCAAAAGGATCAGGAAGATAGTCGGTAGATTTTGGAACAAGGGTGAATTTAGTATTTGTACCAAAAGTTCTTTAGCAATTGGTTTTTGGTTAGAGAGTGAATATCAATGTCAGCACATGTGAAGGGTCAGTCACAATGATGAACTGGGGAAAATATGTAGGAAAGCCGATATCAATAGAGACATTAGGAAATCAGGCAAAGTACAGGGTGAGTGATAGTATTAGACATTTTCAACAGTTTTGAGGTTGAATATATTAGGAAGAAACAAATATGTAGTCACTGATAGGATTGACATTTGAGAGCGTTATGCAAGCTCGACATGGATGTTTTTAGTAATCCATGTTCAGTGTCCATTTAGGCTTTGGTACAATCACACGTGTGAATTTTGCATTTTGCGTCCAGAATATTACTGTGATAACATGCATATTTAGATCAGGTGACATGAGTATTTCTTCCTCTATTACTGGGAGCAATATTTTGAAAACGTATAAATTAGTATTGGGGGTACAAAGAGGTGTACCCTGTGTCTATGAATATAGATAATGCATGAATAGACCATACTGTGAATAAATAATATAACTGGTTCCACATTAAATCATGGATTGAATTGATATCAGAAAATATATAAGAAATCTTATATTGATATACAATCATTCATTCCAAACAGTTATACATCTAATTGTGAAATGATAGTTATGGTTTATCATGAAGGGTGTGTGAGTTTTGCTTAAACAATTATAAAGAAAATCGGAAATAATATGTTTGGAAAGAAGTCTCACGAATAGACCAGTTAAGAAATCTGGAGTAATGCATGTGTTCTGAAGCAGGAAGTGATTGAAAGTGAAACAAATGCCTATAAATTTGCCAACTTGTGCAAGAAATATATACACTCTGATGTGCATAAACTGAAGAAATCGTAATGTACCAGTGTTGAATAAAAATGAACATCAAAATACAAATCATGCCCATAAGAGTCTACTTGCATTGCTGTTAAACTGGGGCAGTTACTGTAGAAATATTAGGATAATGCATCAGTCTTGCTGGGCACAATCAGGAGCCACTTGTCAAAAGAAACTAACTTTATTTTTAAAACCACACACGCCAAACAAAACAGCCTCTCAGGAAAAACCCTCAGAGCCCCAACTGCCACCACTGGCTTCCCAAAAGCCTCTTCCTCCCACACAAGCCTCTCTCCACCTCCCAAAATCCTCCTGCTCTTGAGGCCGATTGGCTATGTCATGTGGGCAAAGCCAAATAAGTCCCCTAATGAGCAACTCCGTGGTCTGAAAGGGCAGGGAAACAGCCCAATGAGCATCACCGCAGAGGAGCCAATCAGCTAGATGTTGCTGTGAGCCAATCATCAGCCAGCAGCTGGAAGTTTGCTGGCTTCTGGAATTTTGCTGGGGCCCCTTCGGATGTGGCTCTCAACATCTCCCCCTCTCTGTTTAAACAACACACATGTGGCTTAGGGACAGTGCCTGCCTTAGGTTGTCCAATAGTACATATGGTCCTTACCCGTTAAGTTGGTACCATTGCAATTGGATCTTACCCATCACTGACTACTGGTCCAGTTTACAGCAACACCTGTGGAGAGGTCTTTGTACCACCGGGGGGTGGTGAGGTTCTTTGCCTCACCTGTAATGGCCCCCAAACATTAGCTGGACGATAATGACACACAGAAGAGAGGAAGATACACCAAGCCAATTGACGGCTCCTTTTGGAAAAATTGTACCACCGATGACATCATCAGCAAATATACCCGAACACTACCACAAGTCGCTGCACAAACAGGTAGTTTACAATGCATACAGGAGAGTTCTCAATGTGTCTAGGCAAGTTCTGCAAGCATTTCAGTGATGGCTATTGCAGAAGCTGTAGATTGGTTTTATCTTTGATTTCACCAGCACTGGGATGAAGATAGGAATTCTGGCAATAATGGCTAAAGAAAAATTATGTAACATTCCAGAAGGCACTGAAAGAAAACAATTTTCTTAACTATTTACATTGTCTTGAAGATAATTATTAAATATAATGAAAAGGAAAGGTGAAAGAAAGGAAACAGATCTGTTAACCTCCTTTTTTTCAAATTTTAAAACAAACCTCAACAGCTCTTTACCCAATTTAAATTAAACCATTTAAATAATGTGAATAAAAAAATATCTGGATCCATTTTTTTATGAGCGCTCATCATATATCATATATGGACATACGAACATTCAAACATATAACACAAAACACAAGTGTGCACACATAATATAATACATACAACACATAACCTAATAGTAAAGGCCTTATAACTTTTTACACGTGAAATCTCCATTGCAATGTTCAAAAACTCTTTTGTCAAAAAATAGAACTGATCAGCAAAACATTAAACTAGGTCTGTATGAGCTCAAAAAACAAAATAGAATGTGGGAAAGGGCAATAATAAAATAGATAATGAAAAAAGCATCCTGGTTCTATCTCAGATGTAAGGATAGTCAAACTGGAATTTTGGATATCAGCTGATAAGGCCTTGAGTCAAATCATCTTCTTTTTGGATGTGCCCTGATATGTCTTATAAAGAATAGATCTTTTCTGTCCCAGATTAGACTTTTTATATTGGAAAGTAAAGAGAAAACAGTAGAGAAAGGAGAAATCTTACCAGCAACTTCAAGGGATACTATAGCATTAACTATATACTGACTATCGGAAAATAAATTAAATACAGAATATTTAAATATCTCAAAAGCTTGTAATACTGCATTAAGCTCTACCTTTTGAGCTGATTGTTTGGGTACTAAAAATTTATAAGTTTTATCAGGTATAACTATTGCTGCTGTACCATTATTTGATACATCAGTGAATATATTTGAAGCATTCATGATAAGTGTTTTTCTTCCCAATTTTGGAAAAATTACAGGATGCGATGACCAAAAAGACAATAAAGGGTTAGATGGTAAGTGGTTATCAAAATAAACATTAGATTGGACCATGATTATTGCCCAAGTATTTAACTCATTAGCTAACTCATCAATTTGATTCAGAGTATATGGAGTAAAAATTTTATTGGAAAAAATTCCAAACACTTCCTTTGCTGCTTTAATTCCTTTGAGTATTAATTATCCTAAAGCCTCAGGATACCTAGTAAGAATAGTGTAAGGAGAATAAGATAAATGTATCCATAATAATGGACCTTCTTGCCAAAATACTCCTGTAGGAATATTTTTTGTTGGTAGTACAATAAATAATAAAGGCAAACTTATATCAATTCTATCCAAATGCATATTTTCCATATATGTTTCATTGATTTTTAATGCCTTTCTTGCTTCAGGTGTTAACATGCGAGGTGAATTTTTATCTGATAGACCTTTTAGGATATCAAATAAATGTCCCAAATCTTCTGTTGGTATACCTAGATAAGGCCTTATCCAATTTATGTCTCCTAATAACTTTTGAAAGTCGTTATGTGATTTGAGTTGATCTACTCGTATTTGAATTTTTGGTGGACTGACCATGGTTGAGGATAACAGAACTCCTAAATAATTAATTGGAAAATTTAATTGTACTTTATCTATTGCTATCTCTACATTATAATTTTTAATAAGTTTGTAAGTGTGGCATAACTTTCTAGCAATGTGTTTTTAGCTTTGTGTGCTAATAATACATCATCCATATAGTGAAATATTTGTGTTCAGAATTTTGATTTCTAAGTGGCTGGATTACTTTGTTAACATAAATATGACACATAGTTGGGCTGTTAGCCATCCCTTGAGGGAGTACTTTCCATTCATATCTCTGATCAGGACCTTCATGATTCAGTGCAGGGATAGTAAAAGCAAAACCTGGACTATCCTTAGGATGAATTATAATTGAAAAAAAAAACAATATTTAATATCTATAACTAAAACATACCAGGTTATTGGCAAAGCAGACAATTGAGGAATCCCTGATTGAGCAGGTCCCATAATAACCATCTCATTATTAATGGCTCTAAAATCTTGCAATAGTCTCCATTTACCAGATTTCTTTTTGATGACATAAATGGGAGTATTTTGGGGATATACAGTCGGTTGTATATGTCCTTCTGCTAATTGTTGTTTTACCAGGTCATGGACTGCTTGTATCTTTTCTTTAGTCAGGGGCCACTGAGGAACCCATACTGTCTTTCTGATTTTCAGGTAATTTTTATTGTCTCAGTGGCCCTTTCTGAAAATCCAACCCATGTCTCTCTGTTCCTTGATCTATTTGTATTGGTGCTGCTATGACTTATTCTTGTTTTTCTAATCTTTTTTCTTTCCTAAAACCTTGTCTAGTCATAATAGTGGCTGCATTTTGGTTGATGTTATTTGTTAATGTCAAACCTAATTGATCTAGGACATCTCGTCCCCATAAATTTATGGGAAGATGATCCAATACATATGGCTGTATAGTTCCTTCACATCCTTCAGGATCCTTCCTATCTAATACCATTTTACTTCTATGGGGATTAGTCGCCACTTATAGGCCTCGAAGTGTTTGAGTGGCTTGTTGTAATGGCCAATGTGTTTGCCATTCTTGACGAGAGATGATGCTAATGTCTGCACCTGTATCCAGTAGCCCATTCAATTCATGCCCTTGAATATTTAGTTTTAGCATGGGGCGAGAATCTAAATTTAAAGAAAGCATAGCCAAATCTACACCTGTGGAGCCTAATCCCTTGGAACATCTTTCTACAGTACGACTGGAAAATTTATCATATAGGCTGGGTATTATTAGTAACTGTGCTATTCTATCTCCTTGTGAAATTACTGATATGTCCTTTGGAGAACTGGCTATAATTTTTATTTCACCTTCATAATCGGGATCAATCACCCCAGGACTTATCATAAGTTCTTTTAGAGTAGAAGAGCTGCATCCCAATAATAAGCCCATGGTTCCTTTGGGAAGAGGTCCTTTTACCCCTGTGGGAATGATTTGAACTCCCATCTCTGGAGTTAGTACTGATCTGGCAGAGGCGCAGATGTCCAACACTGTGCTCCCTCTGGTTTGTCTGATGAGGGATCTGATGGACAATGTGTCCTGGGCACTACCCTGATGGGGTTGCTGGGTTCCTCCAGTGCTCTGTATATTTGTGGTTTGGGGCCCCGGAGCATTGGAACCCCCTGTCCATTTATTTGGCAATTGAGCCCAATGCCTTTCTCCATGATATCGTGGATAAACACCTGGTCCTTGTTCATTTTTTGATAATTGAGTACCCTCTATGGTGGTTTGAGAACAGCACTCATTAGCCCAATGTCTCCCTCTATGGCATTGTGGCCAAATACCTGGTATTCTACTCCTTTGATACCTAATATTGTTAAACCCTCCTTCTATGGGCCAATTCCTTTTAAAATGTCCTGTTTTTTCACATTGGTAGCATGTTCTTGGTCTGGCATCTAAAGCCTGTTTTACTGTAGCTGCCACAATTTGCCCTTGTTCATTAATGTATCTGGCAACTAAAGCCTGTTTTACTGCAGCTGCCATGACTTTCTCTTGTTCATTAATGTCTCTACATAATTAAATCAATGTGTTTAAATCTTCATTTTTCCATAGTCTAATGATATCTCTGCAACAACGATTCGCTTGCTCATAAGCCAGTTGTTTTAGTAATGGCATTGCTTGTTCTGTATTCCCAAAAACTCTGGTAGCTCTTTGAATAAGCCTATCTACAAATTCAGCATAAGGTTCATTAGCTCCTTGTATTACCTTAGATAATTGACCTTGTAAACCTCCATGTTCTTGTAAAGTCTTCCATGCCTTAATTGCATCTACACCAATTTGTGCACATACACCATGATCATATGCAATTTGCTGCTGCTGATCTTCATAAGGTCCCTTTCCTAACAACATATCTAGATTTCTCTGAGGATAACCAGCTCCTGCATTTCGCCTAGCTGTCTCCTTTCAACATTCCTCATTGGCAACCTTCCATAACATGCATTGTCCTCCATTTAACACAACATTACACATATTAGCCCAATCCACTGGCTTCATGTTCAAGTTGTTAATGGATTCGACCATGATTACATTGAAGGGTGCTTGAGGACGATAGGTTGTTACAGCCTCTTTTAGCTGCTTCACTGTTTTGAAATTTAAAGCATGGTAAACACGCTGCCCTCCTCCCTCAAATACAGGGCATGTTAATATTTGAAATCTTGTCTCAGGATCCTAACTATCAACTGCGGGAGTTGGGGGCCTCCCAGCATAAGAAAGTGGCCTTGTTAGTTGGACACTTATGTCATCTGGTGATAGAAAGGTGTTAGTAGCAGTCTCCTGTTGTAAATTTCCCCTGATGTTTTTTACTGTTTTACACTTTCTTTCTCTGTCTAACTAGCTTTAGAGGCCTTCTCTTTTACTTGAATTTTTTCCTCTGTCTGACTAGTTCGAGAGACGTTCCCTTTTACTTGAATAGTTTCCTCTATCTGACTAGCTCGAGAGACCTTCTCTTTTACTTGAATTTTTTCTTCTGTCTGACTAACTTGAGACACCTTCTGTTTTACTTGAATCAATATGTCTTCTTCTTCCTCTACCATTGACTGAACTGAAGGCTTTGAACTAAGCAAACAAGATATGAATGTCCACAATGGCAATGTGCCAACTGGCAGAATCCCTGGGCTTTTCTTTTCTATTGTTTTTAAATCTGCACCATGATGGTTCCATTGTGATATATTTAACAACTCCTCCTTAAAAAGCCATGGTCTACATTTTTGTATTGTATCAACAATTGCCATGACTGCTCTTGATTTTACTGGGATGCCTCCTTCCTCTAACAATTTACTTAACACTTTTTTGGTTTGTTTTTTACTAATTTTTGATCCCATATTTCTACTATAATACAAACCAACAAGATAACACCAAACAAAAAAAGAGATAGAACGAAATAAAACTGGAACAACAAAAAATTATTATAGCCTTTCTCCCTATCTGTTCCTCAGACACAAATAGTTTTTCCTCAGATGTGAGCAGTTTTTCTTCCATCTCACTCATCTCCAGGGACAGGCAACTTAAAACAAAAGAGGAATCATAAAATGGCTACCCATCCTCTCGCCCTGCCCTCAAGAGCGAGCAGTTTACCTTATCAGTTACCCTCAGTCGCTCCCCATATGAGCCACCAAATGCCGCTGTCTGGCTGGGCACAATCAGAATCCACTTGTCAAAAGAACCTAACTTTATTTTTAGAACCACACACGCCAAGCAAAACAGCCTCTCAGGAAAAATCCTCAGAACCCCAACTCCCAACACCAGCTTCCCAAAAGCCTCTCCCTCCCACACAAGCCTCTATCCACTTCTCACAATCCTCCTGCTCTTGAGGCAGATTGGCTGGGTCACGTGGGCAGAGCCAAAAAAGTCCCCCAATGAGCAGCTCCATGGTCTGAATGGGCAGGGAAACAGCCCAATAAGCATCACCGCAGAGGAGCCAATCAGCTAGATGTTGCTGGGGCTGCTGTGAGCCAATCATAAGCTGGAAGTCTGAAAGGCGGGGAAACATCTCAATGAGCATCTCCAATGAGCATCACCACAGAGGATGAGCTAGAAGTTGCTAAGGCCGCTGTGAGCCAATCATCAGCCTGCAGCTGAAAGTTTGCTGGCACCTGGAAGTTTGCTGTGGCCCCTTCGGCTGTGACTATCAACAGGA
Source organism: Callospermophilus lateralis (assembly GCF_048772815.1). Lineage (NCBI taxonomy): Eukaryota > Metazoa > Chordata > Mammalia > Rodentia > Sciuridae > Callospermophilus > Callospermophilus lateralis. Next base: position 407,057 of record NW_027511494.1, read on the forward strand.
TACGTATGCACCATTCACTGAAGTTAGTTTTCAGTAATAGAAAACAAATATGAATTTCAGGTGGATGAATATTTCTGAAAATAATCTTGTGAAAAGTTGATTATAAATCCACATACTTGAACATGAATGAATTTAGGGAGTGTAAATAAGACACATATATTTCATATTTTGAAAAATCTGGAGAGTGTGTATGTGTGTATACACACACACACACACACAAATTTTAAAATGTAGCAACATATATGCCAATCGAAATTCACCATGAAATATACATCATTCACAGATCTAAAAATATTCAATTTACTTAACAGGGATTTATGTATAATGTTGTTCTCCTAGGAAGCTCACCCATAGGTTCAATTTTCAGTTCCAACAGCATCTAGGAGGAGTGATCTCTTCTCAAAATTTGTATCTGCCAAATCAGCTACCGCACAAAAATATACACGTGATAAAAGGTAGGATTCTTTATGTGCATATAAAATAGATGTGCTGAATAGGATACAGAGAAAGGGAGACAGGAATTCACATATTTGTTAACTTTAAAAACACATGGAGGACTATTTCAATTAAAAATTGACTAGAATTATAACACCTACTTGCAAAAGGCAAGTCCAAATATATACCATGCCTTCTCTGAACAGCTTCTATTTCTTTTCTGTTAGGATTCTTTTTCTCCATCATATTAGGATTAGTAGTCAGATTCTAGTACAGTATGGGTTAGTGTCAGGGATTCAGTATTTCAAATGGAAAATAGGAAAATGAATCCAATGTGTATGCAAACATATGCTAAACAAAAATCTTTCCACTCTCATCCAGAAAAATGCCTTGACATTACCTTCACCCCAAGTAAGACACAATTAGAGGAGAAGAATTAGAAAATCTGTTAATACATATCTGGAATGGAAAATGCTCAGGAGTTCACAACCTTGAAGGTGGTAGAGGAGTTTCCAAAAGTAAGGGAAAGGGTAAACACTCCAGAAACATGGAGCTCTGCTTGCCTAAAGACTTCTTGAGAAACTGCCTCTGAGGTTGGGCACTTGAAATATACGTTGTTGTCAGAAGCTTTAGCTTTCTTTGTAGTGAGACCATCAAAGCTGGGTCTTCATCTATGTGACCTGGAGGATGTTGTTTCTTATTTTCCTAATGAACATGTGGCAGCAGTTCTGAATTCTCTCTTTGTAGGTAAACTGTGGCAACTTGGGGCTAAGTGTCTCCCTGTTTGGACTGTGAACCCAGTTGGTAATCCTCCAGTTTTCGTGGTGTTTCTTGCTGCTGCACTTGGAGTTTGGTATTTGCTTCTTAAAATACAAGGATTTCAACTGGGGCACAGTGCTGGAGGGATTTCTGTCACATGTGTTGTGTCAGGGTCTGCATAAAAATGCACCAACCAGGCTTCTATCGCACATGCTTGCCCCCTTGACCATAGCAACTTGATTCTGAACATTGCCCTAAAAAATCTCCATATAACAAGATGCCTTTACATATAAGGGTCTGCTGGCTGCAGCATGTCAGTCACAAGCCATTTGGAAGCCAATGGCAGATCCACATGGCCCCAACACAGATGTTTTTTCACACACCTGCACATCACTGCTCTAGGCCCCAACTCAGCAGTCTCCAAATTACTGGCATCTCTGTTTTACACCATTCTCATGAAACCAAGTCAATCAAGGCACTGTCTTGTACACTCATGATCAACAGCAGAAGATCCAAAGTTACTCCAGTGCCATCTGGTCATGGGAATTTAAAAAATGTCATGGTACTTATCTAGCCATTTTTAAAGGATGAAGTTGGAGGCACTGTGGGTTTAAATTTATTCAGCAACCATTAAATGTTGAGGAAGTTTATTTCAATGAAAGTTCTGGAGAACTCTCAGAGGAAAGTCTTCCCAAAGAGTGACCAAAAAGTCACATGAAGCCAGGCCCATTGAGGTCTACAATATGAGGTCCATGTGAGTTTTGACTCTTAACTATTGCTGCCAAGTCTTTCAGAATGAAATCATGTGATATCCTGGCTGAGATTCCCAGTGTTCTGTGGATAGCTACCCTGGTCCAAGATCTCAGTTTCCAAGAGCGACTCTCATGCATGGCCTCCTAAAACCCCAACACAATTCATGGCAATACTTCTCTGACGTCAGTTCTAGACCTCAGTCTCTAAGGGTATCACACCAGAGTTCAAGCCCAGGTGGACCCAGTCATCACTTCCAACCACCACACAAATAAACACAATTAAAACCAAAACACTCCCACAAGGCCCTCATCCTCTTCCATATAGACACTAATCATAACCTCTTGCTGGAGTTTTCCATGAGGGGCGCAGCCCAAGACAGTGTTCAAAAGAGCTCCCTTGCCACTTATTTTCCTAAAGTCAGCGTGGTTTTTTACCATTTTTGTTTTGGATACACACATGGAATCTTTCTTTAGATCCATGAGGTGCTGAGAATCTAAGCCACAGCATCACACAGGGCCAAGAGGCTGAATCAGACACATCCTTATCCTAAGCAATTAAACAAAGAGCGACAGGTGATGCGCATGCATTTCCATTTGAAAACAGTTTTCATCAGTCTTCCCAAATGGGTGGACTGAGGCAAAGACCTCCTGAAATTCAGGTCAACAGAACAATAGGTAAGCAAAAGGCCAAAAGAAGGGTTTTTCCACTGAGACATTACTGGTCACACTGATATCTGTGTTTTCTGAGATGCTCCCATTTCCTTCAGCTATCCAGTACATGGCCATGTCACAGAGCTTGGAGGGGTACATATCTTGGACACAAATCCATAAGACTATTTTGGAGAGTGGCCAGAATTTAGGAAGAAAACATGAACTTAGGAATTTAGTAGGTGTTGCACATCTATAAGACAAGCCTCAGTCCATTAATAAATCAGGCAGGATGAATGCTGGGAAGCTTCCTAATAGACAGGACACATCCTTGATGCATTCTCTTTTCTAATGTCTTCAACCATGGACACAGTGGAATACATAGATAAAGAAACACTCACCTTGTCAAACGACCTACTATAAAGAGTCCACACCAAACCAAAAAAAACCCGCCTTTTCCACCTATTCTCAGAAGATGAGACAGAACCAAAAACTCACACCCACACCCACAAAGGCACCTCCTTTCCCCAAGTAGGTCTGTGACTATACAGTGTGTCCTCTGAATGGTGGGCCATACTATGTTACCCCAAAATGGCCTGTCTTGTCTCAGATCTGTTTTCTTTGGCCAACTCTGTGAAGTTGTAAGGATCCATTGGTGAGCCACTTTCTGCTTTCTCAGGAAGGGCCCCTCTTCAGAGCTTTCCTGGCATTTGGCCATCCTCACATCAGTAGGTACCAAGAAAGACTGACTCTGTCCTTGGTAAATCCAAACAAGTGAGACCACTGGGACTGGTACTGGGACTGGCTCTGTGTGCCTGGTTTCCTGGATCCCAAGTTCAGAGATTCCATCACCAAGAAAGTGAGGTAGGTCACTTCCTTCAGGAACTGAATGAGGTCACAGCCTTGGCAACCACTTTGTCCTAACAGATGCTTCCAAGGGTCCCATGAGATGGAGGCTGCACCTACTTCCTCTGACATTTTCATCAGTTAGAATGGTATATCAACCATAGGTACTGGGGAACAGCTCTCCACAGAGGCTTGGTTTGGTCCATCTTCTCTACATTAAGAAGAGAGATTCTGATTAAGACACAACCCTTTATCCTGACCATGTTTTTTTTTGCCATGGAAGATGACTTTTGCCCTCTCAGGTCGTTCATAGCATCCTACACATTCTCCAGGGATTATTTCTACATGGACCTTTGAGGTTCTCAGCAGGTGGAAGATCCATACATTCCTGTATTGTAATACCAACTCTGTCTCTGCTCTTCTGTAAAGTTAGATTGAGGAACAGTGTATGGTTAGGATTAATAACATGTTCAATATGGGTTAGGAATCATTCTGCTTGATGAACAATGTTATTGGAAACCTGCGATATTTACATGAAAATATAGGTGAAATATAAGTATTGAAATATAAATCTAGGTAAGATTTGAATCCTAGATGGGAATTTGGCCTTTGAGTGGGATACTTAGCTTTGAATTATGTTCTGCACATATGTCTCAGATAAATTGATATGCAATGGCATAGATCCTTGTACCTTCGATGATTGAATGTAGAAGAGAGCATCCAGTTAAAAAAGGGATTTTTGCTAGGATTAGGAATATAGTCGGTAGGATTACAAAGAAGATTGAGTATAGAATTTGGACCAAAAGTTCTTTAGCAATAGGGTTTCTGGTAGAGATTGAATATAAATGTCAGCACATGTGAAGAGTCAGTCACAATGATGAACTGGGGAAAAAAGTAGGAAAGCAGATGTAAATAGAGAGTAGGAAATCAGGCAAATTATAAAATGAGTGAGAGGTTTAGACAGTTTCAACAGGGTGAGATTGAAAATGTAGTCTTAGGAAGAAACACATATGTAATCACCAATAGGATTGACATTTGAGAGCATTAGGCAACCTGGACATGGATGTTTTTAGTAATCCATGTTCACTTTCCATTTAGGCTTTGGGACAGTCATAAGTGTGACCTTTGCATTTTGTGTCCAGAATATTACTGTGATAAAATGTATATGTAGATCAGTTGACATGCATATTTTTTCCACCATTTCTGGGAGCAATATTTTGAAGATATAGAAATTATTATTGGGAGTACACAGAGGTGTACCATGTGTCTATCAATATATAGACAATGCATGAATAGACCATACTGTGAATAAATGATATAACTGGTTTCACTTTGAATAATGGATTGAATTGATATCTGAAAGTATACAAGAAATCTTTTATTGATGTACAATCATTCATTTAAACCAGTTTTACATCTAATGGTAATATTAGTGTTATGTTTTATCATGACGGGTGTGTCAGTTTTGCTTCAAAAGTGATAATGGAAATCGAAAATAATGTGTTTGGAAAGAAGTGTCACAAAAAGAGAAGTCAAGAAACATGGAGGAATACATGTGTTCTGAAGCAAAAGTGATTGAAAGCAAAACAAATGTGTATATATTTGCTAAATTGTGGATGAAATATACATCCTATGATGTGCATTAACTGGAGAAATAGTAATGTACCAGTGTTGAATAAAAATGAACGTCAAAATACACATTATATCACATAGGAATCTTCTTGCATTGATGTTAAACTGGGTCAGTTACTGTATAAATATTAGAATTTTATTTTGGTGTTATAATACAATTTATTTTAGCACTAGCATGCCACAGAATGTAGAAGAAAGAGCAATGGATTTTTAGTTATAACACTAATAATCTAGCATTTAATGATTATTTTGGGGAGTCTAGAATTTACATAAGGCTATGCAACATAATTTTTTGTATTTAACATTCATAAAATCTTGGAATTTTGGTAATATTTCTCCTTTTTTTATTTTTTCAGTTGTTGATAGACCTTCATTTTATTTATTCGTATGTGGTGCTGAGAATATAACCCACTGCCTCACACATGCTAGACAAGCATGTTAACACTGAGTCACAAACCCAGCCCCTCCACTTTTATCTTTTCATCAAACACTCCTCTCCCTCTTCTTTACTCACTTTCTTCCTCATTTTCCCCCTTCTCTCTCTTCCTTTTTCATTTTCCCTCCATAAGTATTTTTCTCTCATAGCATTACAAACAGTACTATGCTATGAAATTTACATTTAAAACCCTTTTTTATAGTCATTCTTTTTTCTTGAGAAAATTTAAAAATTATAACCACCTGATAAATATATTACAATACATTTATTATGCATATGTATCTATATTCATGCATATGTGTTACATATATATATATATATATATATATATATATATATACATATATATTTAAAAGTACTTTGATTAGCCTGTTAAAAATAATATAGACCAAGTCTTTCTTAATTCTCAAGTCTTCCAGAATTAACATCTTGCAGTGAAAATCAAATAAACATATTTAAGTAAACAGGTATCATTCTTATTTATCAATACTGATAATTTAAGGTTTTTATATCACATTTAGCTGTAATATGGCATATTAACTCTTTTGAATTAGAGAATTTTTTTTTGAACAACCTATTATTTAAGGACCATATGCACTGACATTTTAAATGGCTTTCTTGTGATTTCACTTTCTATCAATTGCATATTAATTGCCAAATACTTATTTTAGTAATTTTCATATTCATAATTGATATAAAGTCAATTGATTAATTCTTTTTGTAAGGAGTTACTAATTACAGTAGGGACAGTATTAATAATTCTAAATCTTTATAAAAATGGTACAAAAATATTTTCATGCAAAATTATGTATAATTGCATGCTCTAAATGTTTGATTGTTGATACATATAATAAAGAGCTTTTGATGAGTCTCTTCCCCAGTAAAACAGAAAATGCAAAGATATAGTTGGGTATGTATGTCCAAACAAACATATGGAAAAATACACATTATCATCTAGAAACTATTAAATAAAAGATGAAAAGAACAATCCAACACATTGTACCAACTTGTCAGATGAGGTAGTATTCTGGAAGAATAGCCTAAGTCTAGACCTGGTCCATGTCAAAATATTCACAAAAAAATAAAATATGAAAAATATAGGAAATGCTATGAGTTTTTCTTGAAGGTAAGTGGATTATCCTTTAATCTCAATTATGTGCATTTTTAAAAGCCAGTTTTCTGGTAAAATAAATTTGTGATAGTTACAAGTACACAAAACAAAGTTTCTGCTTAGCAAAATGAATGCATCTCAACTCTTTTTTAGCTGATTTCTTCCCACTCAACTTTAAACCTTTATTTATTTATTTTTTATTGGTTGTTCAAAACATTACAAAGCTCATCCTATATCATCTTTCATACATTTGACTCAATTGGGTTATGAACTCCCAATTTTCCCCAAATACGAGTTGCAGAATCACATCGGTTACACATTCACATTTTTACATAATGTCATATTAGTGACTGTTGTATTCTGCTACATTTCCTATCCCCTACTATCCCCTACTATACCCCCTCCCATCCCCTCCCATCTTCTTTCTCTACCTCATCTGCTGTTGTTCACTTCTCTCCCTTGCCCCACCTTTCCCCAATTTTCCCTACCCCATTGTTTGAAGATGCTATCCTACTTCCATTGCATGCTTTTAGCCCCTTTTTCAAATATAAGAAAGTTGTAATTTTGAGGATTGGTTTCTGTGTCCTCTATTCTGTACCATTGTTCCACCTGCCTATTTTGTTACCAGTACCACGCTGTTTTTGTTACTATTGCTTTTAGTACAGTTTGAACTCTGGTTTCACTATACCTCCAGATTCATATTTTCTGTTTAGAGTTGCTTTTGCTATTCTGGGTCTTTTGTTTTTCCATCTTCTAAGATCTTCTTCTCTCTCTCTCTTTAGGGTTCTGTAGTTTTCAGTATATAAAACTTTCACGTCTTTTGTTAGGTTGATTCCCAAGTATCTTATTTTATTTGAGGATATTGTGAATGGAGTGGTTTTCCTCATTGCCATTTCAGAAGTTGTGTTGCTGACATACAGGAATGCCTTTCATTTATGCGTGTTAATTTTATATTCTGCCACTTTGCTGAATTCATTTATTAACTCTAGCCGTTTCATTGTAGACCCTTTGGGGTCTGTTAAATATATTTTCATGACATCTGCAAATAGCGATAATTTAAATACTTCTTTTCCTATTTTTATGCCTTTAATTTCTTTTGTCTGTCTAATTGTTCTGGCTAGTATTTCAAGAACTAAATTGAATAGAAGTGGTGATAGAGGGCATCCCTGTTTTGTTCCAGATTTTAGAGGGAATGCCTTCAGTTTTTCCACATTTAGGATGATGCTAGCTTGAGGTTTAGCATATATAGCTTTTACAATGTTGAGGTAAGTTCCTGTTAGCCCTAGTTTTTCTAGTGTTTTGAACATAAAGTGATGCTGAACTTTGTCAAATGTTTTTTTTCTGCATCTATTGAGATGATCATATGGTTCTTGTCTTTATGTCTATTGATGTGGTGAATGGCATTTATTGATTTCCGTATATTGAACAAGCCTTGCATCCCAGGGATGAATCTTACTTGATCATGGTGCACAATTTTTTTGATATGCTTTTGTATTCGATTCGCCAGGATTTTATTGACAAGTTTTGCATCGAAGTTCATTAGAGATATTGGTCTGTAGTTTTCTTTCTTTGAAGTGTCTTTGTCTGGTTTCGGGATCAGGGTGATTTATCCTCATAGAATAAATTTGGAAAAGCTCCTTCTTTTTGTTTTTCTTGAAATAGCTTGAAAAATATTGGTATTAATTCTTCTTTAAAGGTTTTGTAGAACTCCGCTGTATACCCATCCGGTCCATGGCTTCTTTTGGTTCGTAGTTTTTGATGGCTTCTTTCATTTCTTCCTTTGTTATTGGTCTGTTTAAATTGCGTGTGTCTTCCTGACTCAATCTGGGCAGATCTTATGACTTAAAAAATTCATCGATATCTTCACTATCTTCTATTTTATTGGAATATAGTGTTTCAAAATACTTTCTAATTATCTTCTGTATTTCTGTAGTGTCTGTTGTGATATTGCCTGTTTCATCCCGTATGTTAGTAATTTGAGTTCTCTCTCTTCTTCTCTTCATTAGCATGGCTGTGGGCCTGTCAATCTTATTTATTTTTTCAAAGAACCAACTTTTAGTTTCATCAAATTTTTTAATTTTTTTTTGTTTCAATTTTGTTGATTTCTGCTCTAAATTTAATTATTTCTTGTCTTCTACTACATTTGCTGTTGTTTTGCTCTTCCTTTTCTAGGTTTTTGAGGTGTAGTGTGAGTTCATTTATTTGTTGATTTTTTTTCTTTTTTTGAGGAAAGAACTCCAAGAAATGAACTTCCCGCTTAAACTGCTTTCATTGTGTCCCATCGATTCCGGTATGTTGTGTCTGTATTGTCATTTGTCTCTAAGAATTTTTTTTATCTCCTCCATTATGTCTTCTGTAACCCATTGATCATTCAGTAGCATGTTGTTCATTTTCCATGTGATGTAGGATTTTTCCTTCCTTCTTTCATCATTGATTTCCAGTTTCATTCCATTATTATCAGATATAGTGCATGGTATAATCTCCATGCTTTTATATTTACTAAGAATTGCCCTATGGCATAATATATGGTCTATCTTTGAGTAGGATCCATGTGAAACTGAGAAGAACGTGTATCCACTTGATGATGGCTGATATATTCTATATATGTCGTTTAAGTCTAGGTTACAAATTGTGCTGTTGAGTTTGATAGTTTCTTTATTCAGTTCTTGTCTAGAGAATCTGTCTAATGCTGAGAGTGGTGTCTTGAAGTCACCCATAATTATTGTGTTGTAGTCTATTTGGCTATTGAACTTGAGGAGAGTTTGTTTTATGAACATTGCAGATCCATTGCTTGGTGCATACAAATTCATAATTGTTATGTCTTGTTGGTGGATGGTTTCTTTTAACAGAATATAGTGTCCTTCTTTATCCCTTTTGATTAACTTAGGTTTGAAGTTGATTTTATTCCACAGGAGTATGGCCACTCCTTCTTGCTTCTGAGGGCCATGTGAGTGGTATGATTTTTCCCAACCTTTTACCTTCACCCTCTGTATGTCTTTTCCTATCATATGAGTCTCCTTAAGGCAGCATATTGTTGGATTTATTTTTTTTGATCCAGGTTACTAGCCCATTCTCTTGATTGGTGAATTTAGGCCATTAACATTTAAGGTTACAATTGAAATATGATTTGTTCTTCCAATCATGTTTATTTATTTATTATGTTTTAGTTTGGCTAGTTTTTACTTTTTTGGTTATTTTCCTCCCCCTTTACTGAGATAACTCCTGCTGTTAGTTTTCGGCACTATTTATCAATTCCTCTTCTTGTAGTATTTTGCTCAAAATGCTTTGCAGTGCTGGTTTTCTGGCTGCGAATTCTTTTAGCTTTTGTTTATTGTGAAAGACTTTAATTTCGTTTTCAAATCTGAACCTTAATTTTGCTGGATACAGTATTCTTGGTTGGAATCCATTATTTTTCAGCGTTTGAAATACATTGTTCAAGGATCTTCTCGCTTTCAAAGTCTGTGATGAAAAATCAGTCATTAACCTAATTGGTTTTCCCCTGAATGTAATCTGCCTCCTTTCTCTTATAGTGTTTAATATTCTCTCCTTGTTCTGTATGTTGGCTATCTTCATAATTATATGTCTTGGAGTTTGTCTATTATGATTTTGAATGTTTGGGGTCCTGTAGGCTTCCAGGATTTGACAATCCAATCCATCTTTCATCTCTGGGATGTTTTCTAGAATTATTTTATTTAATATGTTCTCCATTCCTTTGGTTTGAATCTCTATGCCTTCTTCTATCCCAATGACACTCATTTTTTATGACATCCAATATCTCTTGAATAGATTGCTAGTGGGATTTAAGCCTCTCTTCTGTGTTGATTATATTCTTTTCAAGTTGATAAACTTTGTCTTCATTATCTGATATTCTGACTTCTGCTTGATCTAGTCTATTTGTAATATTCTCGTTTGAGTTTTTAATTTGGTTAATACTTTCCTGCATTTCTAGTATTACTGTTTGATTTCTTTTAAGATCTCTATCTCCTGGTAAAGCTCGTTGTTTGCCATTTGAGTTTGTTTGTTTAATTCATTTTCAAAATATACTTTTATTGCTTGGACTTGCTGCCTCATGTCTTCTCTAATATTCCTTTCCATCTGAGTTAGGTATGCCTTAAGTTCTTTCCCTATCCCTGTTTCTGATGCTTCTAGGTCCTCCTGTAGAATTAAGTTGTCCTGCATTGTTTGTACTCCTTTCTTTCCCTTGTTTTTTCATGATGCTCATGTTACTTTCCAGCTCTATTTGATTGCTGTGTTTCTGTTTTATTCTATAGATTTGTTTCGGTGTTGTGTATCTCTGTTGTCTCTCCTTTGTGTTGGTAGACTATGCCTGCTAAAGTGGATTCCACTTGTAGGGAATTCCGAAGGCCGAGCTCCAGTGACGTCACCCCTCTGCTTTGGTGGGCCCAGGCTCCTTGAAGAAATGTTCGAATACGGGGATGGAACTGGACTGTCTCCAGTTGGTTTCAGCTCTAGGTCACTGGCGGGTGGGCAATCACTAGCCACCCAGTGGCGCAGTCGGTCTCCTGCGCGCCGGTGTTCTCCAGACGCCCAGTCACGCGGACAGCAGGTGGACTGTCACCTGCGCTTCTGTGTTCTCCAGCTTCCCAGTCACAAGAGCCTGGCCTCTAGTCCCCTGGTTTCTCCTGCTAGTCCTGGTTTCTCCTGCTAGACTAGATTTCCCCTGAGTGATGCTTCTCTGCAGTTCAATCTGTATTCTGGGCCTGTCATTTGTTGGGTGTGGAGGGTGTCTATTGGAACCCAGACACTCTATTGTTTTGAGGATCAGTCAGACCGGATCTCCGGTTGCACATTTGGCTCGTTTTTCAGACCCAATTACCAGATCTCAGTGCTAAAAATCTTTCTTATAGGTTTTGGTGCACCCCCATTTTGCTGTAAGTTCTTAACAAGATAGTTTTTTGTGGTTCTATCTCGTTATTCACCTGTGCAGTGGCGCGTTACACTGGGTGTGATGCACTCTATTCGTGGCCATCAGGCAATGATGAAATATTATGATTTGTATGCAGCATTTACTGAAGTTAGTTTTCAGTATTAGGAAACAAATATGTATTTCAGGTGAATGAATAATCTGAATTTCTGAGAATAATCTTGTGAAAAGTTGATTATAAATCCACATACGTGAATATGAATGATTTTAGGGAGTGTATAATAAGACACATATATTTCATATTTTGAAAAATCAGGAGAGTTATATATATATATATATATATATATATATATATATATATACATACACAGAAACACACTCACAGACATTAAAAAGTAGCAATATATATGCCAATCGAAATTCAAAATGAAATATATATCCTTCACATATCCAAAAAAATACATTTTACTGAAAATGGATTTATGTATAATGTTGTTCAACTAGGAGGCTCACCCATAGGTTGAAATTTCAGTTCCAAAAGGGTTTAGGAGGAGTGATCTCTTCTCACAATTTGTATCTGCCAAGTCAGCCACCTCAGAAGAAAGTCTGTGTGATACCAGGTAGTATTCTATATGAGCATATAAAAATACATGTGCTGAATAGGTGACAGAGAAAGGGGAGAGGAATTCACATATTTGTTAATGTTAAAAACACATGGAGAAATATTTCAATAAACATTGACTATATTTATAACTCCAACCCCATATAATGCAAAAGGGAAGTCCAAGTATACACCATGCCTTCTCTGAACTGTTGGTATTTCCATTCTGTTAGGGTTACTATTCTCCATCATATTAGGATTAGTAGTCAGAGTCTAGTAGGTTATGGATTAGTGTCAGAGATTCAGTATTTCGAATAGAAAATAGGAAAATAAACCCATTGTGTTTGCAAATATGTGTGATACAAAAATCTTCCCACTCTCATTCAGAACAATGCCTTGACATTACCTTCTCCCCTAATAAGACACAATTAGAGGAGAAGAGTTAGAAAATCTGTGAATACATATCTGGAATGGAATATTCTCGGTGTTCACAAGCTTGGAGGTGGTAGAGGAGTTTCCAAAAGTAAGGGACAGGGTAAACACTCCACAAACATGGAGCTCTGCAGGCCTAAAGACATCTTGAGAAAATGCCTCTGAGTTTGGGCACTTAAAATGTATGTTGTGGTCCGAAGCTTTAGCTTCCTCTATAGTGAGAGCATCAAAACTGGTCTGCATCTATGTGACCTGGGGGACATGGTATCTTATTTTCCAATGAACATGAGGCAGCAGTGCTGAATTCTCACTTTGTAGGTAAACTGTGGCAACTGGAGTCTAAGGGTCTCTCTGTGTGGACTGTGAAGCTAATTGATCATGCTCTACTTTTCTTAGTAGAGCACTGGGAGTTTGTTATTTGCTTCACAAATACAAGGAGTTCAACTTGGTCAGAGTGCTGGAGGGAGTTCTGTCACATGTGGTGCCTCAGGGTCTGCAGGAGAATGCACCAGTCAGGCTTCTATTTCACATAATTTGCCCCCTTGACCATAGCATCCTGATTCTGAACATTGCCCTGAAACCTCTCCATATAACAAGATGCCTTTACATATAAGGGTCTGCTTGCTGCACCATGTCAGTTACAAGCCATTTGGAAGCCAATGGCAGATCTACATGGCCCCAACACAGATGTTTTATCACACACCTGCCCACCACTGTTCTAGGCCCACTACTCAGCAGGCTCCAACTTACTGGCATCTCTGTTCTACACCATTTTTAAGAAACACAGTCAATCAAGGCACTGTCTGGTATACTCATGATCAGCAACTGGACATCAAAAAGTTCTCCAGTGCCACCTGGTCATGAAAATTTCAAAAATTCCATGGTATTTCTCTAGCCATTTTTCAAGGATGAAGTTGGAGGCACTATGATTTTCAATTCACTCAGGAGCCATTAAATGTTGAGGAAGCTCATTTCAATGAAATCTCTGGAGAACACTCACAGGCAAGGCTTCCCAAAGGGTCGCCAAAAGGTCACATGAAGCCAGGCCCATTGAGGTCTGCAATGTGAGATCATGTGTGTTTTGCCTCTCAACTATGGCTGCCAAGTCTTTCAGAATAAAATCATGTGATATTCTGGCTGAGATTCCTCGTGCCTTGTGGAAAGCCTTTCTGGGCACAGATCTCAGTTTCAAAGGGCGACTGTCATTCATGGCCTCCTAAAATCCCAACACAACTCATGGCAATAATTCTCTGAAGTCAGTTCCAGAACTCAGTCTCTAAGGGGAATCACACCAGAGTTCAAGACCAGGTGGAGCCAGTCATCTTTTTCAACCACCACACAAACTTCCAAAATTAAAACCCAAACACTCCCACAAGGCCCTCATCTTCTTCCATATAGATACTCATTATAAACTCTGGCTGGAGGTTTCCATGAGGGATGCAGAACAAGACAGTGTCCAAAGTTAGCTCCCTTGCCCCTCATTTGCCTAAAGTCGGGGTGGCCTGAACACCTTCCTGTGAACCTGGAGTGATCAAATAGTGTGCCGTTAATACTGCTCTGCTTCTCCAATTTGAGGACGACTGACTGTGGGGTTTAGATTCTTTATGTGAATTGGAAGCATGAGAAAATGCAAGCACCTTTGGGCTTGCCTCTCCTTGGCTTTGAAGAATGCATTTGACCCAAAGAATCCCTCTTCTCACTTGATGGAGGTCAGGAACCTTACAGAGGAAGGCAAGAGACTTCATCCGCAATGACTGCTCTTTTGATCATTTTGGTTTTGGATGAACACATGGGATCCATCAGGTGGTGGGAATCTAACCACAGCCTCACACAGGGCCAAGAGGCTGTTTCAGACAAATCCATTTCCAAAGCAATTAAGCAAAGAGCTACAGGTGATGTCCATTCATTTCCATTTGAAAACTTTTTTCTTCAGGCTTCACAAAGAATTGGCCTGTGGTAAATACCTTCCTGATATTCAGGGCAACAGAACAATAGGTAAGCAAAAAGCCCAAATCAGGGTTTCTCCACTGAGACTTTCCTGGTCACACTAGCTACCCACTACATGGCCATATAACAGAGCTTTTATGTGGTAAATATCTTGGACACAAAACCATGAAGCTATTCTGCAGAGTGTCCAGAATTCAGAAAGAAAACAGAAACTTATGAAGATATCAGGTGTTGCCCTTTGATAACAAAAGCCACAGTCCATTTATAAATTGGCCAAGATGAATGCTGGGAAGCTTTCTACTAGACAGGACACATCCTTTGATGCATTCTTATTTCTAATGTCTACAACCACGGACACAGTGGGATACACAGACATAGAAGCACTCGCATTGCAAAACGACTAACTAGAAACAGTCCACGCCAATCCAAACAAACAGTCTTTCCTACCTATTCTCAGAACATGAGACAAGACCATGAACATACACCCACACCCACAAAGGCACCAACTTTGCTCCAAGTAGTTCTGTGATTACCCAGAGTGTCCTCTGAATGGTGGGCCATACTATATTCCCCCCAAATGGCCTGTCCTGTCTCAAATCTGGTCTCCTTGGCCAATTCTGTGAAGTTGTCATTAGCCATGGGTGAGCCACTACCTGCTTTCTCAGGAAAGGCCCCTCTTCAGAGCTTTTCTGGCATTTGAACATCCTCACATCTGTAGGCAGTAAGAAAGACTGACTCTGTCCTTGGTAAATTGAAGCAAGTGAGACCACTGGGCCTGGGACTGCGACTGGCTCTGGGTGCCATTCTTCCTGGATCCCAAGTTCAGAGAGTTCCATCACAAAGGAAGTGAGGTGAGGTCACTTTCTTCAGAAACTGAATGAGGTCACTGCTTTGGCAACAACTTTGTCCAAATAGTTACTTCTAAGGGCCCATGAGATGGAGGCTGTTCCTACTTCCTGTAACACTTTCAAAAGTTAGAATGGTATATCAACCATAGGCACCTGGGAACACCTCTTCACACAGGCCTGGTTTGGTCTATCTTCTCTACATGAAGTTGATAGAGGCTGATACAGACACATCCCTTCATCCTCACCAGGTTGTTTGCCATGGAAGATGACTTTTGCTCTCTCGGGAACTTCACAGCTGCCTACATCTTCTCCAGGGATTATTTCTACATGGACCTTTGATGTTCTCAGCAGGTGGAAGATTCCCTACATTCCGGTATTAAAAGAGAAACTCTGTCCCTCCTCTTCTGTAAAGTTAGATTGAGGTAACAGTGTATATTTAGGGATAATAACATGTTCGATTTGGGTTAGGAATCTCTCTGCCGGATGAATAATGGTATTGGGAACCTGTGATATTTACAAGAATATATAGGTGAAATATAAGTATGAAAACAGAAATGTAGGTAAGATATGAAGCCAGAAGGGCATTGGGCCCTTGAGTGGGATACTTAGGTTTGAATTATGTTCTGCACATGTGTCTCAGATGAATTGATATAAAATGGCATAGGACCTTTTACCTTTAATGATTGATTGTTTAAGAGAACATCGAGTTAAAAAGTGATAGTCAGTAGGATTAGAAAGATAGTCAGTAGGTTTATAAAGAAGAGTGAGTATAGGATTTGGACCAAAAGTTCTTTAGCAATAGAGTTTCGGGTAGAGAGTGAATGTAAATGTCAGCATATGTGAAGTATGAGTCACAATGATGAACTAGGGAAAATATGTAGGAAAGCAGATATCAATAGAGATATTAGGAAATCAGGCAAAGTGTAAAGTGAGTGATAGAATTAGACATTTCCAACAGGCTTGAGGTTGAATATATAATCTTAGGAAGAAACAAATATGTAGTCATCAATAGGATTGACATTTGAGAGCATTAGGTAACCAGGACATGGTTGTTTTTGGTAATCCATGCTCACTTTCCATTTAGGCTTTGATACAATCATGAGTTTGACCTTTGCTTTTTGTGTCCAGAATATTACTGTGATAAAATGTATATATAGATAAGGTGACATCAGTATTTCTTCCACCATTTCTGGGAGCAATATTTTGAAGAGGTACAAATTAGTAATGGGGGGACAAATAGGTGTACACTGTGTTTATGAATATAGAGATAATGCATTAATAGACCATACAGTGAATAAATAACATAACTGGTTCCAACTTTAAATAATGGATTGAATTGAAATGTGAAAATATACAGGAAATTTTATATTGATATGCATACATTCATTCCAACCAGTTTTACATCTAATGGTAATATTAATGTTATAGTTTATCATGAAGAGTGTGTGAGTTTAGCTTCAAAATTGATTATGGAAATCGAAAATAATGTGTTTGGAAAGAAGTCTCATGAAAAGACCAGTCAAGTAACATGGAAGAATTCATGTGTTCTGAAGCAGGAAGTGAAACAAATTCTTATTAATTTGCTAACTTGTGGATGAAATATATGTCCTATGATGTGCAAAAACTGAAGAAATACTAATGAACCAGTGTTGAATTAAAATAAAGGTCAAAATAGACATTAAGTCCCATAGCAATCTACTTGCATTGATGTTAAACTGGGTCTGTTACTGTAGAAATATTAGGATTTGTAAGTACCATTGATTGAAGTTAGTTCTCATACTGGGAAACAAATATGTATTTCAGGTAGATGAATATTTCTGAGAATAATCTTGTGAAAAGTTGATTATAAATCCACATACATGAACATGAATGAATTGATGGAGTGTATATAAGAGACATATATTTCATATTTTATAAAATCTGGAGAGTGTGTGTGTGTGTGTATATATATATATATATATATATATATATACAGAAAAACACAAAAATACATTAAAAAGTATCAATATATATGCCAAACGTAATTTATCAGTAATATATATCATCCACAGATGAAAATATATTTATTTTACTGAACATGGATTTATGTATAAATTGTTCTACTGGGAAGCTCACCCATAGTTTTAATTTTCAGTTCCACCAGCGTTTACGAGATCTCTTCTCACAACTTGTTTCTGCCCAGTCAGCCAACTCAAAAAAATGTACGTGTGAGACCACGTAGGATTCTATATTTGCATATAAAAATACATGTGCTGAGTAGGCTACATAGAAAGGAAGACAGGAATTTACATATGTGTTAACATTAAAAACACATGGAGGACTATTTCAATTAAAAATTGAGTAGATTTAGAATACCTACCCTCTATCATGCAAAAAGGAAGTCCAACAATACACCATGCCTGCTGTAAACTGCTTGTATTTTCATTCTGTTTTGGTATTTTTCTCCATCATATTAGGATTAGTAGTCAGAGTCTAGTAGGGTATGAGTTAGTGTCAAGAATTCAGTATTTCAAATGGAAAATTGTAAAATGAATCAATGTGTATGCAAATGTGTGCTACACAAAAATTTTCCCACTCTCATTCAGAACAATGCCTTGACATTACCTTCACCCCAAGTAAGACACATTTAGAGGAGAAGAGTTAGACAATCTTTGAATACATATCTGAAATGAAAAATGTTCAGGAGTTCACAACCTTGGAGTTGGTAGAGGAGTTTCCAAAAGTAAGGGACAGTGTAAAATCTCCACAAACATGGAGATTTACCAGCCTAAAGACTTCTGGAGAAACTGCCTCTAGGTTGGGCACTTGAAATATATGTTGTTGTCAGGAGCTTTAGCTTCCTTTCTAGTGAGACCATCAAAGCTTGGTCTGCACATCTGTGACCTGGAGGACATGGTTTATAATTCTCCAATGAACATGAAGCAGCAGTGTTGATTTCTCTCTTTGTAGGTAAACTATGGCCACTGGGTCTAAGTGTCTCCCCATGTAGACTGCTAAGCCATTAGGTCATCCTCCACTTTTCAAAACGTTTCTTGATACTGCACTCGGAGTTTGGTATTTGCTTCATGAAATACAAGGAGTTCAACTGGGACAAAGGGCTGGAGGAAGTTCTTTCACGTGTGGTGGGTCAGGGTCTGCAGGAGAATGCACCAACAGGGCTTGTATACCACATAGGTTGCTCCCTTGACCATAGAAACCTGATTTTGAACATTGCCCTGAAACCTCTCTATATAACCAGATGTCTTTACATACAGGATCTGCTGGCTGCACCATGTCAGTCTCAAGCCATTTGGAAGCCAATGGCAGATCCACATGACCCCACCACAGATGTTTTATCACACACTTGCTCACCCCCGCTCTGGGCCCATTACTCAACAGGCTTCAAATGACTGGCATCTCTTTTCTACACCATTTTCATGAAAACCAGTCAATCAACACACTGTCTGGTACACTCATGATCAGCAACTGGACATCCAAATGTTCTCCAGTGCCACCTGGTCAAGGAAATTTCAAAAATTTCATGGTATTTATCTAGCCAATTTTCAAGGATGAAGTTGGAGACACTGTGGGTTTCAATTCATTCAGAAATTATTAAATGGTGAGGAAGCTCATTTCAATGAAAGCTCTGGAGAACTCTCACAGGCAAGGCTTCCCAAAGAGTGGCCAAAAGGTCACATGAAGCCAGGCCCATTGAGGTCTACAATTGAGGTCCATGTGTGTTTTGACTATCAAATATGTCTGACAAGTTTTTCAGAATAAAATTGTGTGATATCCTCCTGAGATTCCCAGTGCTCTGTGGAAAGCGACACTGGGCCTAGATCTCAGTTTCCAAGGGTGACTCTCATGCGTGGCCTCCTAAATCCCAACACAATTCATGGCAATATTTCTCTGAGGTAAGTTCCAGAACTCAGTCTCTAAGGGGAATGACACCATAGTTCAAGCCCAGTTGGATCCAGTCATCTCTTCCAACCGCCACACGAATGACCACAATTAAAACCAAAACACTCCCACATGGCCCTCATCTTGTTAAATATAGACACTCATCATAAACTCTGGCTGGAGGTTTCCATGAGGGACGCATCCCAAGACAGTGTCCAAAATATTCTCCCTTGGCCCTCATTTGCCTAAAGTCAGGGTGGCCTGGACACCCTTCCTGTGAACCAGAAGTGATCAAATACTGCTCTGCTTCTCCAATTTGAGCCCTATTGACTCTCAGGTATAGATTTTTTTTATGTGATTTGGAGTCACGAGAAAACACAAGCACCTCTGCAGGACTTTGAAAAACTCATTTGACCAAAAGGATCCCTGTCTCACTTGATAGAGGTCAGGTACCTAACAGAGGAAGGCAAGAGACTCATCCACAATTACTGAATTTTTGCCATTATGGTTTTGATTGCACACATGGTATCTATCTTTAGATCCATCATGTGCTGAAAATTTAAGCCACAACCTCATACAGGGCTAGGAGGCTGATTCAAACACATCCCTTTCCAAAGCAAAGAACCACAAGTTATTCCCATTTATTTCCATTTTAAAACTGTTTTATTCAGGCTTCACAAAGGGGTGGCCTGAGGCAAAGACCTTCCTGACATTCAGGGCAACAGAACAATAGGTAAGCAAATGAACCAAAATATGGTTTCTTCACTGAGCGTTTACTGGTCACAATGATGTCTGAGTTTTCTAAGATGTTCCCATTTCCTATAGCTATCAAGTACATGGCCATGTCACAGAGCTTGGGGGTGGTATGTATCTTGGACACAAAACTATGAGGCTATTCTGGAGAGTGGCCAGAATTCAGGAAGAAAACAGGAACTTAGGAAGTTAGTAGGTGTTGCCCATCCATAAGGAAAGCCACAGTCCATTCATCAACTAGGCCTGATGAATGCTGGAAAGTTTTCCACTAGACAGGACACATACATTGATACATTCTCTTTTCAAATGTCTACAACCATGGACAGAGTGGGATACACAGACATAGAAGCACTCGCCTAGTCAAACGACTTTCTAGAAACAGTCCACTCCAATCAAAACAACAGCCTTTCCTACCTATTCTCAGAACATGAGACAAAACCACAAACTCACACCCACACCCACAAAGGCACCTACTTAACTCAAGTAGGTCTGTGACTATCCGGAGTGTCCTCTGAATAGTGGGCCATACTATGTTCCCCTAAAATGGCCTGTACTGTCTCAGATCTGGTCTCCTTGGCCAACTCTGTGAAGTTGTCAACAGCCAGCGGTGAACCACTACCTGCTTTCTCAGTAAAGGCCCCTCTTCAGAGCTCTTCAGGCATTTGGCAATCCTCATATCAGTAGGTACCAAGGAAGACTGACTCTGTCCTTGGTAAATCCAAACAAGTGAGACCACTGGGATTGGGACTTGGACTGGCTCTCGGTGCCTGGCTTCCTGGATCCCAAATTCAGAGATTTCCATCACCAGGAAAGTGAGGTGAGGTCACTTCCTTCAGGAACTGAATGAGGTCACTGCCTTGGCAACCACTTTGTCCTACCAGATTCATCCAAGGTTCCCATGAGATGGAGGCTGCCACTACTTCCTGTGACACTTTCACAAGTTAGAATGGTATATCAACCATAGGCACCTGGGAACAGCTCTCCACACAGGCATGGTTTGATCAATCTTCTCTACATTAAGAAAGGAGAGGCTGATTCAGACACATCCCTTAATACTGACCAGGTTGTTTGTCATGGAAGATGACTTTTGCTCTATTAGGTCCTTCATAGCTGCCTGCAACTTCTCCAGGGTATCATTTCTGCTTGTACCTTTGATGTTCTCAGCAGGTGGAAGAGCCCCTACATTACTGTATTTTAAGACAAACTCTCTCCCGGCTCTTCTGTACAGTTAGTTTGAGGGTACAGTGTATGGTTAGAGTAATAACAGGTTTGATTTAGGTTAGAAATCATACTGAGGAATGAACAATGGTATTGGGAACTCGCGATATTTACGAGAATATATAGGTGAAATATAAGTATGAAAACAGAAATCTAGATAAGATTTGAATCCAAGAAGGGCATTGGGCTGTTGATTGGGATACTTAGCTTTGAATTATATTCTGCACAGATGTCTCAGATAAATTGATATACAATGGCATAGGACCTTGTACCTTGGATGATTGATTGTCAAAGAGAATTTCCAGTCAAAAAGGGATAGTCGGTAGGATTAGGAAGATAGTTGGTAGGTATAGAAAAAAGAGTGAGTATAGGATTTCAAACAAAAGTTCTGTAGCAATAGGGTTTCGGATAGAGAGTGAATGTAAATTTCAGCACATGTAAAGAGTCAGTCACAATGATGAACTCAGGAAAATATGTATGAAAGCAGATATCAATGGATTCATTAGGAAATCAGGAAAAGCATAAAGTGAGGGTTAGTATTAGTCATTTTCAACAGGGTTGAGGTTGAATATATAATCTTAGAAAGCAACAAATATGTAGTCACCAATAGGATTGATTTGCGAGCATTAAGCAACCTGGACATGGATGTTTTTAGAAATCCATGCTCACTTTCCATTTAGGATTTGGTGAAAGGTTAATAAGATAGGTACTTGTCACTTCCTGTTTTTGTGTATACTTAACAAAACACTGTTGAAACCTTGAGGACTGTTTGCTAATTTTTTTCCCAGAATGTGCTGTCCCCGACTGCCAAACTGAGAATGTACACCCTCACCTGTTTGCACGCAAACCGCCCACTCGCCCTGACCCATCAATAAGCTTCCCTCCCTGCCCTCTTCAAGGAAAGTATATAAGCTCTGCTTAAGCTGTTCTCATTGCTCTCTGCTCTATTCAAGTGAGCACTGAGCCCCAGATTGCTAGACTCCCAATAAACCCAGGGTAACTTTTGATGTGGAGGGGACCCCAGTAAACTTTGAAGTGGATACAGGGGCAGTATACTTAGTCCTTAAGGCCCCACTGGGCCCTCTATCAAATAAAAGCTCTCTAGTTCAAAGTGCTAACACCAGTAAATATGGGAATTAGACAACTAAGAAAACCATGGACATGAGGAAAGGAAAAATCCATCACTCCTTCCTAATAATCCCAGAATGCCTGGCCCCATTGATGGGCAGAGATCTGCTCACCAAGCTCCAGGCCAAAATGAGTTTTAACCCCGAAGGCCCCAAAATGATATTTCTAAATCCTTTAGTATAAACTCCTATATTCACGGCTTTAAATATGTCAGTAGAAGATGAACAGCAACTCTTCACACCCCCCAAGACTGATCAAACAGGCAAGGTACCCCAGAAATGGATAACAGATTACCCAGATGCCTGGAAAAAAACTGCTGGGTTAGGACTAGCCATGAAACAACCTCCAAAAACAGTGGAGTTCAAAACCTCAGCCTCCCCAATCAATGTCAAAAAATATCCTCTGAGCAAAAAAGCTAAAGATGGGATAAGGCCCCATATTCAGAAATATCTGGCCTTAGGGTCCTAAGGCCTTGTCAATCATCCTAAAACACTCCCCTGCTACCAGAATAAAAAGCCAGGAGCCGGGGACTATCCCCCATTAAAGACATAAGAGAGACCTACAACAGAGTGTAGGACATTCACCCCAGTCTACCTAATCCGTACAATCTGCTTATCACTGTGAACCCTGAGAGGAAATGGTATACTGTTCTGGACTTAAAAGATGCTTTCTTTTGCTTGCCTCTGCATAAATATAGTCAGTTGCTGTTTGCTTGCTAGTGGGTAGACCCAGAAACTGGAACGTGTGGTCAACTAACTTGGACTAGACTCCCCAAAAGGGTTGAAAAACTCCCCCACTCTCTTTGATGAAGCCCTCCAAAGAGATCTCAACAGATTCAGAACTACGCACCCCGAAGTCACCCAGCTTCAATACGTGGATGACCTGCTACTGGCACCCAACACCAAGGATATCTGTGAATCTGGGACCCAAGCAGTATTATGTGAGCTTCCTCAACTCGGGTATAGAGCTTCTTGCTAAAAGGCCCAAATTTGCCAGCAAGAAGTAATCTTCCTGGGCTATTCCTTTAGGGGCAGTAAACGATGGCTCACTGAGCCCAGAAATCAAACAGTTGTGCAGAAACCACCCCCATCTAACAGCAGACAACACAGAGAGTTTCTTGGGACTGCTGGGATTTGCAGGTTAAGGATTCCTGTGTTTGGGTCCTTAACTTCTCATTTACACCCGCTGTTAAAGGGAGATGCCCAATTCTAATGGACCCCTGAGATCCAGCAAGCTTTTGATAACATCTAAGGACACTGACACTGTACTCCTCAACTTCACTGAGCAAAGCCTGAAATTTCAGAAAGCCCTACACTACGTTAAAAATGTACATCAGTTCACTCACCTTAGTTCAAAGAAATTGCAGGCATTCCTGAAGGATCAAGAACAGAGTTTTCCACTAACCGACTCACAGTGAAAGGAAATAACTGAACAGGTAAAAAAAAAGCCTGTCGGGTCTGTCAATAGGTTAATGCTTACACTTCCAAGCTTTCTGCAGGAAAGCACCTACGAGGAACCAGACCAGGACAATTCTGGGAAGTGGACTTTACTGAAATTAAGCAAGCATGGTATGGACTTAAATATCTCCTACTCTTTGTAGATATATTTCAGGATGGATTGAAGCCTCCCCCCCCCAAAAAAAAAGGCGCAAATGGTGGTCAAGAAGATCCTGAAAGATATTTTTCCAAGGTACGGCCTGCCTAAGGTAATAGGGTCTGATAATGGACCAGCGTTCATGGCCCAGGTAACTCAGGGGTTAGCCAGGACCCTGGGGATTAATTGGAAGTTACATTGTGCTTATAGACCCCAGAGTTCAGGACAGGTAAAAAAATTAAATAGAACCATTAAAGAGACCTAAACGAAATTAAGCTTAAAGAGTAGCATAAAAGATTGGACTATGCTCCTGCCTAATGCACTATTTCATGCAAGAAATACTCCCTCTGTTTCTTTGTGTAACCTCACCCCCTATGAAATTCTCTATGGGGCCCCATCTCCAGTAAGGGACCTAACCCTAACTCAAAGA
This sequence comes from Callospermophilus lateralis, assembly GCF_048772815.1. NCBI lineage: Eukaryota > Metazoa > Chordata > Mammalia > Rodentia > Sciuridae > Callospermophilus > Callospermophilus lateralis. The sequence continues at coordinate 431,390 of NW_027511494.1, forward strand.
TCTAACGATCCCTTCCACACCACCTTGCTTGACAGACTTAAAGTTCTGGAAGGAACTCAGCAATACCTGTGGAAACAGCTGGCCACTGCCTACCAACCTGCTGAAGAAGGTACTCCACATCTATATCAAGTAAGAGACTTTGTCTACATAAGACAACATCAGGTGTCATCCCTGGAACCCGGCTGGACAGGACCATACCAGGTGCTACTTATAACACCTACAGTGCTAAAGTTAGACGGAATCACTTCCTGGTTCCTAATTCTCATCTCAAGCCTGTGCCCTGTCCAGAATCTGGCTGAAAAATGGAAAAGCCTGGTAACATTTTCAAATTGTATATTCGCCATGTGAATAAGACTATAGACTCTCCAATTGGTCACCAGTAGTCCTAACCCTCATCAACCCGTTCAGCAGCGATGGCTGATCACAAATCCTACTAGACAAGAAGTATGGTCTATCGCACATACAGCCCACTTAGGGACCTGGTGGCCATCTCTCCACCAAGAAATTTGTCAGCTGGCTATACGTCTTTCCTATTGGGAAATCCCTGATGAAGAGGATTCCCAAAAATTCCATTAAATACTTTCCATACAATAGATAATGGAAACAAACATTATGGATGTAGGGACACGCGAGCCAGATGCAGGTTGGCTAGCCTAGATTACTATGTTTGCCTGGCGGACTACCAAAGCCAAAAACAGCCACGACTGTGTGGGGGAAAAGCCAACTTCTTCTGTAAATAATGGGGATGTGAGGATACAGGGGCTACCTGGTGGAAGCAAAACTCCTCATCAAATTCAGTACACAGCATTGGCCATATTACCAGTTAGATAACAAAAACCGATGGCCACCAGAGGGGTCTCTAGATCCTCAAATTTTGCGTGACCTTTTCAACTTCGACAAGTGCTCAAAAGTGTGGAAGGAAATTCCCCTACGTGTAGGCCTTTTCCCTCCTATGCTCAAATCCTGAACTATGCTTCTCCAATAGATACTCACCCGCTGCCTTCTGCCCCAGACTCTCTGCTGTCACTCCCACATCAGCAACCTGATTTCTCAGCTCCAGTTACTAGATCAAAAACCCAAATTTCCATCGGTTCTCAGACCATTGCCCCTTGCTGAGCTTGCAGGTACTGAGGTACCCTTCCACCCACTCACTCCTCTCTCCTCCTGTCAGTGCCCACACCGGGTCCCACCAGGTCCTCTTACTAGCTAACCCAAAGCTCAAACCAGCTAAGGAGTGCGCTCAGACGCCTATCAAAGATGTAATTAAAATGGCCTTTAAAGTTGCTTTGTCATCACTGAAAACAGGTTACTAAGAATTTAAAGTCCCTCACAGGCTTTTTGGGATACTCACTCCAGTCTTCCCCTCTGCTCTACCTGTTCTACTGCTCAAGTTTTGTTGCCAGGAAAATCCCAAACCCCTTTCCCATAATTCTTTTATATCTCTTTTTCCTCATCCTCAGATCCACGGAGCTGCTCACATCCCCTGCCTTCCCTGTCTTCCCCTCTGTACCAGGCCCACAGAAAAGTCTTAAATGACCTTCTCCAGAAGTCTTCACCATGGCTGACTTTAAGCCTTTCAGCAACACAGTTCCTATAAAAGAGTTCAATGTAGATAAACTTCCTCTATTCGTGTTGCTCTGTTCTACTTGGCCACTGGCTGGAAAAATCAGCACTCCTAAGCTAGACACCCCCTTAGTAGTTTTTAACAAAATATATGAATAAGGCCTCTGGCCTAGAGCTGGGGCTTCATAGAGATGGCTACATTTCTAAGATATAGAAGTTACCAACTGGGCTCCATGGTAACAGCTGGCAGGGAGGAAAAGAAAAAAAAGAATAAAAAAGCTCTCCCCCTCCCAGGTGTCCTTAAGAAGTTAACTTTCCCAGAACAGAGGAAAAAAAACAGAAACAAAAACTGCTTTTTGTGAACTTCTGCAGACTGTGAACTTCTGAGCCCCTTCCCTTACATGCTGGGTACAAAATTCTGAAACAACCTAAACTTTGGGTTCAGGGATTAATTGATTACAACAGAAGCAATGCCCTCTAAATCCGGATGCAACCAAATAAGACTGTTTCCCTGTCTTCTGTGCTATCTTAGGTACCTTGCCTTGTCCATCTCTACAGCAGTACAATTCTATACACTTAAACATTGTTTATGTTTTCATAAAATGGTCAACAGATGTGATTAATTATGTAATGGTGCAGATGTTTTCCAGAGTGCTCTATCATGACGAAGGTACATTTAAATATCAAATAGGGGGGCAAACAACCCGGTTCTGCCAGGAACCTGTATCCCTCACTTTAGTCATCCTATTATGAATAGGAGTTGCTGCAGGGGTGGGCACAGGAACCACTGCCCTGGTCCATGGGACACAACAAATGACCCAATTAGAAGCAGTAATAGACCAAAACTTAAAGATATTAAAAACCTCCTTCACATCTTTACACGAATCTTTAACCTCTCTCTCTGAAGTTATTTTACAGAACAGTCGAGGTTTGGACCTCCTCTTCATGAGAGAAGGGGCCTTCGTCCTGCATTGAGGGAAGAATGTTGTTTTTATGCCGACCATACTGGAGTTGTAAAAGAATCTATGATTAAATTAAGAAGATGCCTTGAAGAGCATCAACAAGAGAGAGAGGCCCAAAAAAGGTGGTTTGAGTCTTGGTTCACAAAGCCCCCTCATTAACTACGTTTTCATCAGCCCTGGCCGGTCCATTAATAATCCTCATATTATTGGTAATTGTAGGACCCTGTTTGATCAACCGTGTAGTTTCCTTTCTCCATGCTCAAATTGCACAAGTTAAACTTATGGTAATCAGAAAACAATATACCACACTAGTAAACATAAAATGTGACACCCCCAATGATCATTTTTATGATTAAAAGTAACCAAAAGAAGAAGTGGGGAATGAAAGGTTAATAATATAGGTACTTGTCACTTCCAGTTTTTCGGTATGCTTAACAAAACACTGTTGATGTCTTGAGAACTGTTTGCTAATCTAGTTCCCTGAAAGTGCTGTACCCAACTGCAAAACTGCAGAATGTACTTCCTCACCCATTTGGACGCAAACCGCCCACTCGCCCTGACCCATCAATAAACTTTCCTATCTGCCCTCTCCAAGGAAAGTATATAAGCTCTGCTTAAGCTGTTCTCAGGGCTCTGTGCTCTATTCAAGAAAGCTCTGACCACAGCATGCTGGACCCCCATAAATCCTTGGCTGTTGCATGAGACAGTCTCTGGTAGTCTCTTCCTCCGACACTCGCCTGACCTTTACATTGGTAAAATAATAAGTGTCATCTTTGCTTTTTGTGTCCAGAATATTACTGTGATAAAATGTATATGTAGATAAGGTGACGTGAGTATTTCTTCCACCATTTCTGGGAGCAATATTTTGAAGATGTATAAATTAGTATTGGGGGTACAAATAGGTATATCCTGTGACTCTGAATATAGAGATAATGCATGAATAGACCATAATGTGAATAAATAATATAATGGGTTCCAAATTTAAATAATGGATTCCATTGATATCTGAAAATATACAGAAAATCTTATATTGATATACATACATTCATTTCAACCACTAATACATCTAATGGTAATATTAGGATTATGGTTTATCATGAAGAGTGTGTGAGATTTGCTTCAAAAGTGATCATGGAAATTAAAAATAATGTGTTTGGAAAGAAGTCTCATGAAAAGCCCAGTCAAGAAACCTAGAGGAATTTATGTGTTCTGAAGCAGGAAGTGATGAAAGTGAAACAACTGCCTATAAGTTTGCTAACTTGTGGATGGAATATATATCCTATCATGAGCATAAATTGAAGAAATAGTATTGTACCAGTGCTGAATAAAAATGACCTTCAAAATACACATCATGTCCCACTGGAATCTACTTGCATTGATGTTAAACTGGGTCAGTTACTGTAGAAATAATAGTATTTGTATGCAAAATAAACTGAAGTTAGTTTTAAGTACTGGAAACAAATATGTATTTCAGGTGGATGAATATTTCTGTGAAAAATCTTGTGAAAAGTTGATTATAAATCCATATACATGAACATGAATGAATTTAGAGAGTGTATATAAGACACATATATTTCTGGAGAGTATATATATATATATATATATATATATATATATATATATATACACACACACACACACACACACACATACACACACACACACAAAATACACACACACACAGACATTAAATTAGCAATATATATGCCAATCGAAATTTATCATGATATATATATCATCCACAGATGCAAAAATATTTCTTTAATTGAACATGGATTTATGTATAATGTTGTTCAACTAGGAAGCTCACCTATAGGTTGAATTTTCAGATCCAACAGCGTTTAAGAGGAGTGATCACTTCTCACAAATTGTATTTGCCAAATCAGCCACCTCACAAAAATGTACATGTGATACCAGGTATGATTCTATATGTGCATTTAAAAGTACATGTGCTAAATAGGATACAGAGAAAGGGAGACAGGAATTCACATATTTGTTAACCTTAAAAACACATGGAGAACTATTTAAATTAAATATTGACTAGATTTATAACACCTACCATTAATCATGCAAAATACAAGTACAACTATACACTATGATTTCTCCTAACTGCTTGTATTCCTATTCTGTTTGTGTTATTTTTCTCCATCATATTAGGAGTAGTAGTCAGAGTCTAGTAGGGTATGGGTTCATGTCAGAGATTCAGTATTTTGAATGGAAAATTGTAAAATGAATGCAATGTGTATGTAAATATGTGCTACAAAAAAATGTTCACACTCTCATCCAGAACATTGCCTTGACATTGCCTTTGTTCCAAGTAAGACACAATTAGAGGAGAAAAGTTAGAAAATCTGTGAATATATATCAGGAATGAAAAATGCTCAGGAGTTCACAACCTCCGAGGTGGTAGAGGAGTTTTCAAAAGTAAGGGACAGGGTAAACATTTCTCAAACATGGAGCTCTGCTGGTGTAAAGACTTCTTGAGAAACTTCCTCTGAGGTTGCGCACTTAAAAATATATGTTGTTGTTAGGAGCTTTAGCTTCCTTTGTTGGGAGACCATCAAATCTGGGTGTGCAACAATGTGACCTGGAGGATATTGTTTCTAATTTTCCAATGAACATGAGGCAGCCATGCTGAATACTCTCTTTGTAGTTTAACTATGGTCACTGGGTTGTAAGTGTCTCCACGTGTGGACTGTGAAGCCATTTGGTCATTCTCCAATTTTCGTGGTGTTTCTCACAGGTGCACTGGGAGTTTGGTATTTGCTTCATGAAATACAAGGAGCTAAACTGGGACACAGTGCTGGAGAGAGTTCTGTCCCTTGTGGAGGGTCACGGTCTGCATGAGAATGCACCAACCAGGATTCAATTCCACATAAGTTGCCCCCATTTCCATAGCAACCTGATTGTGAACATTGCCCTGAAACCTCTCTATATAAAAAACACCTTTGCATAGAAGGGTCTGCTGGCTGTACCATGTCAGTCACAAGCCTTTGGGAAGCCAATGGCAGATCCACATGTCACCACCACACATGTTTTATCACACACCTTCACACCACTGCTCTAGGCCCACTAATGAGCAGGATCCAACTTACTGGCATCACTGTTCTACACAAATTTCATGAAACCCAGTAAATCAAGGCACTGTCTGGTACACTCATCATTAGCAACAGGACATCCAAAAGTTCTCCAGTGCCACCTGGTCATGGGAATTTCAAAAATTTCATGGTATTTATCAAGCCATTGGTCAAGGATGAAGTTGGAGGCTCTGGGGGTTTCAATTCATTCAGGAACCATTAAATGTTGAGGAAGCTCATTTCAATGAAAGCTCTAGAGAACACTCACAGGCAAGGCTTCCCAAAGAGTAGCCAAAAGGTCACATGAAGCCAGGCCCATTGAGGTCTACAATGTGAGGTCCATGCGTGTTTTGACTCAACTGTGGCTGCAAAGTCTTTCAGAATAAAATCATGTGACATCCTGGCTGAGATTCCCAGTGCTCTGTGGAAAGCCACTCTGGGCCTAGATCTCAGGTTCCAAGGGCAACTCTCATGCATGGACTAGTAAAATTCAAACACAATTGATGACAATGCTTCTCTGAGGTCAGTTCCAGAACTCAGACTCTAAGGGGAATCACACCAGAGTTAAAGCCCAGGTAAACCCAGGCATCTCTTCCAACTGCCACACAACTTACCACAATTCAAAACAAAATTCTCCCACATGGCCCTTATCTTCTTCCATGTAGACCCTCATCATAACCTCTGGATGGAGTTTTCCATGAGGGGCACAGACCAAGACAATGTCCAAAATAACCTACCTTTTCCCCGATTTGCCTAAAATCAGTGTGGCCTGGAAACCCTGACTGTGAACGAGGAGTGATCAAATAGGTCTGCCATTAATACTGCTTGGCTTCTCCAATTTGAGGCCTACTGACTGTGGGGTTTAGATTCTTTATGTGAATTGGAGTAATGAGAACACCCAAGCACGTATGGGCTAGCCTCTGCAGGGCTTTGAATAACTCACTTGACCCAAAGGATCCCTATTCTCACTTGATGGATGTCAGGAACCTTTGAAAGGAAGGCGAGAGTCTTCATCCACAATGACAGCTCTTTTGGCTATTTTGGTTCTGTATGCATCCATGGGATCTTTCTTTAGATCCATCAGGTGCTGAGAATCTAAGCCACAGCCTCACACAGGGCCAAGAGGCTGATTCAGACACATCCCTTTCCAAAGCAATTAAGCAAAGAGCCCTAGGTAATGCCCATTCATTTCCATTTGAAAACTGTTTTCTTCAGGCTTCACAAATTGGTGGCCTGAGGCAAAGAACTTCGTGACATTCATAGCAACAGAATAATAGGTAAGCAAAAGGCCCAAAGCAGGGTTTCTCCACTGAGATTTTGTGGTCACACATATATCTGATTTTTCTGAGATGCTCACAATTCACTTGAGCTATCCAGTACATCGCCATGTCACAGAGCTTGTAGGTGGTACATACCTTAGAGACAAAACCATGAGACTATTCTGGAGAGGGGCCAGAATTCTGGAAGAAAACTGTAACTTAGGAAGATTGCAGGTGTTACCCATTGATAAGGCAATCTGAACTCCATTCATAAATTGGGCAGGATGAATTCTGGGAAGCTTTCTACTAGACAGGACACATCCATTGATGCATTCTTTTTTTCTAATGAGTACAACCACGGACACAGTGAGGTAAACAGACATAGAAACACTCACCTTGTCAAATGACTTACAATAAACAGTTCATTCCACAGCACATAAAGCGCCTTGCCTACCTATTCTCAGAACATGAGACAAAACCACAAACCAACACCCACAAAGGCAGCTCCTTCCCCCAAGAAGGTCTGTTACTATCCGGAGTGTCCTCTGACTGGTGGGCCATATTATTTTCCCCCTAAATGGCCTGAAATGTCTCAGATCTGGTCTCCTTGGCCAACTCTGTGAAGGTGTCAGGACCCAGAGGTGAGCCACTACCTGCTTTCTCAGGAAAGGCCCCTCTTCAGAGCTTTACTGGCATTTTGCAATCCTCACATCAATAGGTACAAAGAAAGACTTACTCTGTCCTTGGTAAATCCAAACAAGTGAGACCACTGGGACTGGGACTGGGACTGACTCTGGGTGCCTGGCTTCATGAATCTCAAGTTCTGAGATTTCCTTCACTAAGGAAGTGATGTGAGGTCACTTCCTTCAGGAACTGAATGAGGACACTGCCTTGGCAACCACTTTGTCCAACCAGTGGCTTCCAAGTCTCACATGAGAAGGAGGCTGTCCCTAATTCCTGTGACACTTTCACAAGTTATAATCTTATATCAACCATAGGCACCCGGGAACAGCTACCCACACAGGCCTGGTTTGGTCCATCTTCTCTACATTAAGAATAGAGAGGCTGATTCAGACAGAAACCTTCATCCTGACCAGGTTGTTTGCCATTGAACATGACTTTTGCTCTCTCAGGTCCTTCATAGCTGCGTATATATTCTCCAGTGATCATTTCAGCATGGAACTTTGAGGGTCTCAGTAGGTGGAAGACCCCCTACATTTCTTTACTGTAAGACCAACTCTGTCCCTTTTCTCTGTAAATTTAGATTGAGGGGACAGTGTATGGTTAGGGTTAACAACATGTTTTATTTGTGTTAGGAATCATTCTGATGGATGAATAATGGTATTGGGAACCTGAAATATTTATAAGAATATGTATTTGAAATATAAGTATGAAAAGAGAAATCTAGGTAAGATTTGAAGCCAGGAAGGGCATTGGGCCCTTGATTATGATATTTAGCTTTGAATTACATTCTGCAATGTGGTCGCAGGTAAATCTACATACAATGGAATAAAACCTAGTACCTCAGATGCCTGAATGTCGAAGAGAACATCCAGTCAAAAAGGGATAGTCAGTAGGATTAGGAAAATAGTAGGTTTAGGTTGAAGAGTGAGTCTTTGAGTTGGAAATATAGTTCTTTAGCAATAGGGTTTCGTTTAGAGAGTGAATGAAAATATCAGCACATATGAAGAGTCAGTCACAATGATGAACTGCGGAAAATATGTAGGAAAGCAGATATAAAATAGAGACATTAGGAAATCATTCAAAGAATAAAGTGAGTAACAGGATTAGACATTTTCAACAGGGTTGAGGTTGAATATATGATATTAGAAGAAACAAATATGTAGTCACCAATAGGATTGAAATTTGAGAGCATTAGGCCACCTGGACATGGATGGTTTTAGTAATATATATTCACGTTCAATTTAGGTTTTGGTACAATCATAAGTGTTACCTTTACATTTGTGTCCAGAATATTACTGTGATAAAAATGTATATGTAGATCAGGTGATATGAGTATTTCTTCCACCATTATGGGGAGCAATATTTTTACAATCTATAAATTAGTATTGGGGAAAAAAATAGGTGTACCCTGTTTTGATGAATATAGAGATGATGAATGAATAGACCAAACTGTGAATAAATAATATAACTGGACCCAACATTAGAAATTAGAATTGGAATAAATTGATATCTGAAAATATACAGGAAATCTTATATTGATATTGGCATACATACATTCATTACAACCAGTTGTACATCTAATGGTAATATTAGTGTTAGGGTTGATCATGAAGAGTGTGTGAGTTTTGCTTCAAAATTGATTATGCAAATCGAAAATAATGTGTTTGCAAAGAAGTCTCATGAAAGACCAGTCAAGAAACATGGAGGAATACATGTGTTCTGAAGCAGGAAGTGATTGAAAGTGAATCAAAAGTTTTAAATTTTGAAATTTTGGATGAAACATTTATCCTATGATGTGCATAAACTGAAGAAATAGTACTGTACCAGTGTTGAATAAAAATGAATGTCAAAATACACATCATGTCCCATAGGAATCTACTTGCATTGATATTAACCTGGGTAAGTTACTGCAGAAATATTAGGATTTCTATGCACCTTTCATTGAAGTTAGTTTTCAGTACTAGTAAACAAATATGTGTTTCAGGGGGATGAATATTTCTGAGAATAATCTTGTAAAAATTTGATTATAAATCCACATACATGAATATGAATGTATTTAGGGAGTGTATAATAAGACACATATATTTTATATTTTAAAAAATCTGGAGATTGTATATATATATATATATATATATATATATATATATATATATATATACACACACAAACACAAAACACACACAGACATTAAAGAGTAGCAGTATATATGCCAATCGAAATTCATGGTGAAATATATATCGTCCACTGATCCAAAAATATTAATTTTACTGAACATGGATTTATGAATAATGTTGTTCAACTAGGAAGATCACCCATAGGTTGAATTTTAAGATCCAACAGCATTTACGAGGAGTTATCTCTTCTCATAATTTTTATCTGCCACGTCAGCCTCCAAACAAGTATGTACATGTGATACCAGCTAGGATTCTATATGTGCATATAAAAATACATTTGCTGAATAGGCTACAGAGAAAGGGAGATAGAAATTCACATATTTGTTAACTTTAAAAACACATGGAGAACTATTTCAATTAAAAATTATCTAGATTTATAACACCTACCCTACATAATGCAAAAGGCAAGTCCAACTATACACCATGCCTTCTCTGTACTGCTTGTATTTCTATTCTGTTTGGGTTATTTTTCTCCATCATATTAGGATTAGTAGTCAGAGTCTAGTAGGGTATGGGTTCATGTCAGGGATTCAGTATTTTTAATGGGAAATTGGAAAATGAATCCAATGTGTATGCAAATATGTGCTACACAAAAATCTTCCCACTCTCATCCACAACAATGCCTTGACATTACCTTCACCCCAGGTAAGACACAATTAGAGGAGAAGAGTTAGAAAATCTGTGAATGCAAATCTGGAATGGAATATGCTCAGGAGTTCACAACCTTGGAGGTGGTAGAGCAGTTTCCAAAAGTAAGGGACATGGTAAACACTCCACAAACATTGAGCTCTGCTGGCCTAAAGACTTCTTGAGAAACTGCCTCTGAAGCTGGGCACATGAAATATATGTTGTATTAAGGAGTTTTAGCTTCTTTTGTAGTGAGACCATCAAAGCTGGGTCTGCATCTATATGACCTGGAGAACATGGATTCTTATTTTCAAATGAACCTGAGGCAGCAGTCCTGAATTCTCTCTTTGTAGGTAAAGTGTGGCCACTGGAGGCTAAGTTTCACCCCGTGTGGACTGTGAAGCCATTTGGTCCTCCTCAAATTTTTGTGGTGGTTCTTGCTGCTGCCCTGGGGCTTTTGGTTCTTGCTGCTGCACTGGGCTTTTTGAACAACAAGTTCAACTGGGACACAGTGCTAGAGGGAGTTCTGTCACGTGTGGTGGGTTAGGGTCTGCAGGAGAATGAAACAACTAGGCTTCTTTCTCACATAGCTTGCACCCTTGACCATATCAACCTGATTCTGATCATTACCTTGAAAGCTCTCCAAATAAAAAGATGCCTTTACAAATAAGGGTCTGCTGGCTGCACCATGTCAGTCACAAGCCATTTGGAAGCAAAAGGGCTAATCACATGGACCCACCACAGATGTTTTATCACACACGTGGCTACCACTGCTCTAGGCCCACAACTCAGCAGGCTCCAACTTACTACCATCTCTGTTCTACATTATTTTTATAAATTCCAGTCAATCAAGGCACTCTCTGGTACACTCATGATCAGCAGCAGGACATCCAAAGATACTCCAGTGCCACCTGGTCATGGGAATTTCAAAAATTTCAAAGTATTTATCTAGCCATTTTTCAAGGATGTAGTTGGGAGGCACTGTGGCTTTCAAGAACCATTAAATGTTGAGGAAGCTCATTTCAGTGAAACTCTGGAGAACTTTCATAGGCAACGCTTCCCATAGAGTGGCCAAAAGGTTACATGAAGCCAGGCCTATTGAGGTCTACAATGTGAGTTCCATGTGTGTTTTGACTCTCAAGTATGGCTGCCAAGTCTTTAAGAATAAAATCATGGGATAATTTGGCTGAGATTCCCAGTGCTCTGTGGAAAGCCACCCTGGACTTTTATCTAAGTTTATAAGGGCGACTCTCATGCATGGCTTCCTAAAATCCCAACTCGATTTATGGCAATACTTCTCTGAGGTCACTTCCAGAACTCAGTCTCTAAGGGGATTCACACCAGAGTTCAAACCCAGGTGGACCCAGTCATCTCTTCCAACTGCCACACAAATGACCACAATTAAAACCAAAATAGTCCCACATGGCTCTCATCTTCTTCCATATAGACACTCATCATAACCTCTAGCTGGAGGTTTCTATGAGGAGCGCAGGACAAGACAGTGTCCAAAATACGCACTCTTGCTCGTCATTTCCATAAAGTCAGAGTGGCCTGGACACCCCTTCTGTGAACCAGAAGTGATCAAAAAGGCCTACCATTAATACTGCTCAGCTTCTCCAATTTGAGGCCTACTGACTGTGGGGTTTAGATTCTTTATGTGCATTGGGGTCATGAGAAAACCCAAGCACCTATTGGCTAGCCTACGCAGGGCTTTGAAGAAGTCATTTGACCCAAAGTATTCTTATTCTCACTTGACAGAGGTCAGGAAACTTACAGAGGAAGGCAAAAGATTTTATCCACAATGACTTCTCTTTTGGCCATTTTGGTTTTGGATGCACACATGGCATCTTTCTTTAGATCCATCAGGTGCTGAGAATGCAAGCCACAGCCTCACACACAGCCAACAGACTGGCTCAGACACATCCCTTTCAAAAGCAATTACTCAAAGAGAGACAGGTGATGCTCATTCATTTCCATTAGAAAACTGTTTTATTCAGGTTTCACAAAGTGGTGCCTTAGGCAAAGACCTTCCTGACATTCAGTGCTACAGAACAATAGGTAAGCAAAGGCCCAAAGCAGGGATTCTCCACTGAGACTTTCATGATCACACAGATATCTGAGTTTCCTGAGATTCTCGCCATTCCCTTCAGCTATCCAGTACACGGCCATGTCACAGAGCTTTGAGGTGCTACATATCTTGGTCACAAAACCATGAGTCTATTCTGGAGAGTGGCCAGAATTCAAGAAGAAAACAGAAACTTAGGAAGACAGCAGGTCTTGCCCATCAATAAGGCAAGCCTCCATCCTTTCATAAATTGGGCAGGATGAATGTGGGGAAGCTTTCTCCTAGACAGGACACATCCATTGATGCATTTTCTTTTGTAATGTCTACAACCATGGACACAGTTGGATACACAGACATAGAAACACTTGCTTTGTCAAATGACTTACTAGAAACAGTCCATTCTAAACCAAAGAAACCGCCTTTCCTACCTATTCTCAGAGCATGAGACAAAACCACATACACACACTCATTCACACAAAGGCACCTTTTTCCCCCAAGAGGGTCTGTGACTATCAAGAGTGTCCTCTGCCTTGTGGGCCATACTATGTTCCCCCAAAATGGCTTCTCTATTCTCAAATCTGGACTCCTTGGCCCACTCTGTGAAGTTGTCAGGAGCCAGCGGTGAGCCAATACCTGCTTTCTCAGGAAAGACCCCAATTCAGATCTTTCCTGGCATTTGGCCATCCTCACAACTGTATATACCAAGAAAGATTGACTCTCTCCTTGGTAAATCCAAAAAGTGAGACTTCTGTGACTGTTATTGGGCCTGACTCTGGCTGCCTGTTTTCAGGGATCCCAAGTTCAGAGAGTTCCATCACCAAGAAAGTGAGGTAGGTCACTTCCTTCATGAAGTGAATGAGCTCACAGCCTTGGCAACCACTTTGTCCTAACAGTTGCTTCCAAGGGTCCCATGAGATGGAGGCTGCCCCTACTTCCTGTGACACTTTCACAAGTTAGAATGGTATATCAACCATTGGTACCGGGGAAAAGATCTCCACACAGGCCTGGTTTGGTCCATTTGCTCTATATTAAAAAGAGAGAGGCTTATTCAGACACATCCCTTCATAGTGACCAGGTTTTTTGCCATGGAAGCTAACTTTTGCTCTCTCAGGTCCTTCATAGCAGTCTACATCTTCTACGGGGATCATTTCTGCATGGATCTTTGATATTCTCAGCAGGTGGAAGATCCCCAACATTCCTCTTTTGTAAGACAAACTCTGTCCCTGCACTGCTCTAAAGTTAGATTGAGGGAACAGTGTATGGTTAGGGTTAATAATATGTTCAATTTTGGTTAGCAATCATTCTGCTGGATGAATAATGGTATTGGAAACCTGTGATATTTACAAGAATATATAGGTAAAATATAACAGAAATCTAGGGAAGATTTGAAGCCAAGTAGGGCATTGGGCCCTTGAGTGGGATACTTAGCTTTGAATTATATTCTGCACAGATGTCTCAGATAAGTCAATATACAATGAAATTGGATCTTGTACCTCGAATGATTGAATAACAAACAGAACATCTAGTCATAAAGGAATAGTCCGTAGGATTACCAAGGTAGTCAGCAGGTTTATAAAGAAGAGTGAGTATAGGATTTGGACCAAAAGTTCTTTACAAATAGGGTTTCGGGTAGAGAGTGAATGTAAATGTCAGCACATGTGAAGAGTCAGTCACAATGATGAACAGGGGAAAATATGTAGGAAAGCAGACATAAATAGAGACATTAGGAAATCAGCAAAAGTATAAAGTGTGTAATTGGTTTAGACATTTTCAACAGGGTTGAGTTTGAATATATAATCTTAGGAAGAAACAAATATGTTGTCACAAATAGGATTGAATTCGAGAGCATTAGGTAACCAGGACTTGGATTTTTTTTGTAATCCATGTTCACTTTCCATTTAGGCTTTTTTAAAATCATAAGTGTGACCATTGCATTTTGTGTCCAGAATATTATTGTGATAAAATGTATGTGTAGATCAGGTGACATGAATATTTCTTCCACCGTTTCTGGAGCAATGTTTTGTAGACGTATAATTTAGTATTTGGGGTACAAATAGGTGTACCCTGTGTCTATGAATATGCAGATTATGCATGAATAGACCATACTGTGTATAAATAATATAACTGGTTCCACTTTAAATAATGGATTGAATTGATATCTGAAAATATAAAAGAAATCTCATATTGATATGCAATCATTCATTCCAACCACTTATACATCTAATGGTAATATTAGGGTTATATTTTATCCTGAAAAGTGTGTGAGTTTTGCTTCAAACGTGATTATGGAAATCAAAAATAATGTGTTTGGAAAGAAGTATCATGAAAAGAATAGTCAAGAAACCTGGAGGAATTCATGTGTTCTGAAGCAGGAAGTGATTGAACGTGAAACACATGCATATAAATTTGCCAACTTTTGAATGAAATATATACAGTATGATGTGCATAAGCTGCAGAAATAGTAATGTAGCAGTGTTGAATAAAAATGAACATCAAAATACACATCATGTCCCCTAGGAATCTACTTGCATTGATATTAATCTGGGTCAGTTACTGTAGAAATATTAGGATTTTTATGCACCATTTACTGAAGTTAGTTTTCAGTACTAGGAAACAAATATGTATTTCAGGTGGATGAATATTTCTGAGAATAATCTTGTGGAAACTTGATTTTAAATCCATATAAATCGCAAAACATTATAAACAAAAAACACACACAGACATTAAAATGTATCATAGTATATGCCAATTGAAATTCATCTTGAAATATATATCATCCACTGATCCAAAACTATTTGTTTAATGAACTTGGATTGATGAATAATGTTGTTCAACTAAGAAGCTCCACCATAGTTTGAATTTTCTGTTCCAACAGTGTTTAGGAGGAGTGATCTCCTAAATGTGTATGCAAATATGTGCTACACAAAAATATTTCCACTCTCATCCAGAACAATGACTTGATATTACCTTCGCCCCAAGAAAGACACAATTGGAATAGAAGAGTTAGAAATTCTGTGAATACATATCTGGAATTAAAATGCTCGGGAGTTCACAACATTGGAGTTTGCAGAGGAGTTTCCAAAAGTAAGGGAGAGGCTTGATAGACCCAACCTGATTTTTTATTAAAATTGGGAAAAATCTTGCCACAAAGCCGTGAAAAGATAATTTTGGCTTTACTCTAAATTACTGCAAATTCTGAACCTGCTTGGAACGCCTGCCTGTGCCTTGAACTCATCCACACCTGGCTCTCTGACCAGATAACAGTACTTTCTGAAACTTTAGTGACACCTCATAAATATTGGCCTTCCCTGGCCAGACAACAACCCTCTCTGAGGTTCTAATGGTCCTCATTATTTCTGATATTGGGGCCAGCAAAAAAAAAAATGTAAACTACCATTAGTGTGATGCTTTCAAAGTTTTGATATCTGTAACCACCCGTTTGTGTAACTTTCTGGGCTATATAGCTGGGCTGTAGGAAAGGTGGGGTTGCTGTCTTGTTCCCGCCATTTTGGGAAGGAGAGGCAGCCCAGCCTGTTGAAATAATAAGCTTGCCTTAATTTGATTTTAATTGGAGTCAGTGGTCTTTTCTTGCATCCTAGTCCAAAATTTTGGAGTTCCCCAGTGAGATGACCCTGCCCGAGCAGATCACAAAACCAGACTGCTGAAAATTCTGAAGCTGGCCTTCCCTCCAGGGCACTGGGCTGGAGAACCACTCTAGGGGGTGCACAACTTGAGATGTTCCAAGGCCTTGGAGTGAGCCGTCAGTCTGAGGAGCACTGCAGTGAACCACCACACTAAAACTATTATCAAGCCCCTGGTGGAGGAGGCCTCCATAGGTAAGTGGCGCCTTTATAACATCTGATATCTGGTTAAGGGAGATCTCTTCTGATGACAGAGAGGTGGCCTGGGGAGGCTCACATACACTCCTGTCCAGGACAGTAATGAGAATCATGCTGTCCTCTGTTCTGTTCTGTAGGGAATTCCTCTGGAAGGGTAGAGAGGTGCCGATGGGCACACACACGCTCCTACCCTGGAGCTTTAGCAAGATGTTGCATTGCTCTTCTGTTTTTCTGTTTCGGCACCAGGATTCTGTTTTTCTGTGTTTTGTTCTGTGGTCTATATGTTTTTTGTTGTTTGTTTTTGTGCGTTTTTTTGTTTGATTTCTGTGGTAAAATTTTAAGGATATTGGACGTGAAAAAGGGTAACAAAGCAAGTAAGCCTGACATCCTTTCGACTGTGTTTTAAGGAACTGTGATGAACTTTACCCACCTTTGTTAAGCAGGAAGAAAGAAGCCCCTAGCTGGCTGCCTGGAGCACACCCACTGCACAGGGCAATGCCTGCTGGGGAACGAAGAACTGAGTATATCCCAGGTTAACAAGTGAAACTCTTTAAAATCCCTTGTCCCTCCAGATCATGAGAGTCACAACCTTTTGGCAGAGTCCCCTTGTTTTTCCTTTGTTAGCAAAGCAATAAACCTCCATTTTCTTTTTCTCAAAACCCTGTCCTCATTATTAAATTAGCATTAATTTGCTTCAGGGTCAGAAACCGAACTTTAAGTTACAAATTTTGATACCCGGCCCCGTCCCAGAACTTTTTGAGAGCTGACGACTGAAATGTTAGGAGATGGAGCATGCTTGGAGTGGACCCGAAACAGAAGAGCTAATCCTGTAAGTAAAAGGAGGGACTGAGGGACCCCAGCAACTGCCAAAGCCCTGTTGCTTCAGGGAATTCCCTCCTTCATTCCCTGCACTGTAAGCATTATGACACCTCTGTCTTCTTTTAAAAGAGAAAAATAAAAAGGGGACACTAAATGCAGTAAAGTCACCATGGAGACCCTTGATTTTACATTTCAGGTAGCTTCTCTGTGAAAACATCTGGTCCCCTTGTGGGGACATCTGTGGTGCCACTGGTGCAGGAGATTTTTCTCTTATCTGCTCTGTTTTAAAGGCTTCTGTCTGTCAGCCATATTCTGGAGTTCCTTTCTGTCTGTCTTGTGCCTTTGTTTTTGGCCCTTTAAGACATGTGCAATAATGTGTTTATATTATAAATTGTTTCTTGAGAATGATCTTAGCTGAATGTGTGTCTAAATGATGATGTTTTATTGTAAAAATCTGGTATCTGAATGCGTTTTTTGAAGCATTGCACAATATTGCTGTTAAAAGTCGGGTTTAGGTAATTGTTTAGTTTTTGATTTCAGATAATTCATGCCAGAGAACTTAAATACTTAGGATGGAAAACTAAAGAACTCTACTTCCAAGTTGGCAAGTAACTTCCCAATCATGCAGTCTTTTTTTCTCCAATTTTGAATTGGGTAGCCTGGGAAAATGTCACTGTGTTTACCAGTGCATTAATTTGGACAAGGATAGTAAATCATAGTATGATATCTGTTGACAAAACAAGATGTAAAGATATAAAATTTTGTGAATTGTATCTTAAACTTGTAGCATAATTTTCAACATCCTAACCAGAAAATTATGGTTAAAATGCCTTAGGCCTGAGGTGTCTGCTCAGAATAGCAGTTTTTTCCTGCTCCTTCCAGACCTCAGCCAGGACTTCTGTTGAAATGCAAATGAAAGTCTCCTGTAAGCTCAGTAGGAGACTGATCTGAGGCCTAAGGGAAAAAAATGGTAAATTGTATGGTATTTACTAATTACTGGCCAGTCATTTTTTCTAGGACTCATAATTTTTTCTTAGATTCTTTTTTTTTTTTGAGTTTATGATTTTGATCCTACAGACCTAGGTTAATGTTTTTCTGATCAGTTTTATCTTTGACCAACTGTGGAGTTTTAAAAACATTGCAATGGTGATTTCACCTGTGAAAAGCTACAAGGCCTTCACTATTATTAGGTGTGCACACTTTTGTTATGAGTTGTATGTCTATATATATATATATATATATATATATATATATATATATATATATATACATACATATGTCCGTATATCATTCAAATGATACACAAATTAACATATATAAGGAGCATCCATATAAAAAAGCGCTCATAAAAACAAATTTTAAAAAGTGGACCACAGATCTTTAATTCACATGGTTTAAATGTTTCAATTTAGATTGGATAAACAGATAAATATAAATGTCTTCAAATTTATGCCTATAAGTTTTTCTAGGTGTTCAAAAATCTAATAAAATATTATTGTCTACCAAAGGTCTATATGACTTTGTTCTAGGACTTTTCCTTCAACCAAAAAATGGTTTACACTGTTCAATACATTTGTCTAATATTTTGATTAAAAAGTAAAGTAAATTTGATTTGGATTTACTCATTCATGAGTGTTTTTGTTTGATATCTGATTGATATACTAAGGTCTATCAATTTTTAGTACAAAATCTGTATAAAATGTTTACAATCTTATACAGACTTTCTACTAAAGTCTGTGTAAGATTGTAAAAATTAGTCATGTGTTAAAGAGACAAAAATTTCTTAAAACATAAGATTACTCATAACATTGTGTTTATTAAGTTTTATTTTTTCCAGAGCAAGCAACCATAAAAATTAAACAACTGTTTAAAACAGAACTGTTATTTTAGAGCACTGTACTGCCATTTCTTTAAAAGATAAACTTGGTTAATGTAGAAACATCAATGTAACTGTGATGCTATTAATGTGCTCATATCTTCCATTTATACAACTCGATAAGGTAGAAACTTTAAAAGAGCATTATATCAAGCTGGTGTTATGAAGTTGTATGGTAAATAAAATATATATTGGGGATTTATTTACCTGTTATCAATAAGATATGTAAAGTTTTATGTTACACTTTACATTGTGCAACAATTTAAATGTATTTTTAAATTAATGAGAGTCTAATCTATTTGAATGTTAAAAACATTCAGCCATTCTTTAATTCATGTTTCAAAAGTGATATTATATGGTGTTAGCTAATGTTCCTGTGACCTCAAACAATTTATGTAAACTTTGTAAAAGGATATTAAAAAACGAAGATCAGCTTTAGAACTAAAACACTTAAGATTTATAAACAGCCCTGTCTTACCTGAGATAAGGCTCTGTGTCCCATCTTACTACATGTGAGAATGTCTACAAAAGCAGTAGGTCAGATTTTATTTCATTTAATGTTATGTTCAAAAGTTTTGTTTTTTTCTTTTTTTTTTTTCTCTCAAGTTTACTAGGATCTCAAACAGGGAATATAAAGTATAACTCACCCAAAAAATTCAGGGTAGCATTACATTAACTAAGTATTTTTACTCTTGTTAAAAAATTTTGTTTTTTAATTTGCTTATAAGTGATCTAAAGATTCCCTGTTGGTGTTTTAACTATGGCTGGAATCTTTCAGAATAAAATCTTGTGATATCCTGGCTTAGATTCCCAGTGCTCTGTGTAAAGTCACCCTGGGCCAAGATCTCAGATTCCAATGGTGAATCTCATGTGTGGCCTCCTGAAATCCCAACACAATTCATGGCAATACTTCTCTGAGGTCAGTTACACAACTCAGTCTCTAAGGGGAATCACAACAGAGTTCAAGCCCAGGTGGACCCAGGCATCTCTTCAAATTGCCACACAAATGATGACAATTAAAACCAAAACACTCTCACATGGCCCTCTTCATCTTTTTATATAGACACTAATCATAACCTCTAGCTGGAGGTTTCCATGAGGGGCACAGCCCAAGACAGTGTCAAAAATAATCTCCCTTGTCCCTCATTTGCCTAAAGTCAGGGTGGCCTGGACAACGTTAGTGTGAACCAGAAGTGATCAAATAGGCCTGCCGTTAATACTACTCCACTTCTCAAATTTGAGGCCTACTGACTGTGGGTTATAGATTTTTAGTGTGAATTGGAGTTATAAGAAAACCCAAGCACCTATTGTCTCCCCTCTGCAGCCCTTTGAAGAACTTATTTGACACAAATGATCCCTATTCTCACTTGATGGAGGTCAGGAATCTTACAGAGGAAGGCGAGAGGCTTCATCCACAATGACTGATCTTTTTTCCATTTAGGTTTTGGATGCCCACATGGGATCTTTCTTTAGATTCATCAGGTGCTGAAAATCTAAACCACAGGCTCACACAGGGCCAAGAGGCTGATTCAGACACATCCATTTCCAAAGCAATGAAGCAAAGAGCCACAGGTGATGCCCATTCATTTCCATTTGAAAACTGTTTTCTTCAGGCTTCACAAAGGGGTGGCCTGAGGCAAAGACCTTTCTGACATTCAGAGCAACAGAACAATAGGTAATCAAAAGGCCCCAAGCAGGGTTTCTCCACGGAGACTTTCCTTGTTACTCTAATATGTGAGTTTTCTGAGATTCTCGCCATTCCCTTCAGCTATCCAGTACATGGTCATGTCACAGAGGTTGGAGGTGGTACATATCTTGTACAAAAATACATGATACTAATCTTGAGAGTGGCCAGAATTCATGAAAAAATGGAAAATTAGGTAGATAGCAGGTGTTGCCCATGGATAAGGCAAGCCTAAGTCCATTCATTAATTGGAAAGGATGCATGCTGGGAAGCTTTCTACTAGACAGGACACACCCAATGAGCTATTTTTTTCTAATATCCACAAAGAAAAACACAGTGGGATACACAGACATAGAAACAGTCTCCTTGTCAAATGACTTACTGGAAACAGTCCACTCCAATCCAAACAAACCTCCTTTTTTACCTATTCTCAGAACATGGAAAAAAACCACAAACACAAACCAACACCCACAAATGCAACTCCTTCCCCCAAGTAGGTCTGTCACTATCTGGAGTGTCCTCTGACTGGTAGGCCATACGATGTTCCCCACAAATGGCCTTTCTGTCTCAGATCTGGTCTCCTTGGTCAACTCTGTGAAGTTGTCAGGAGGCAGTGGTGAGCCAATTCCTGTCCTCTCAGGAAAGACCCCTCTTCAGAGCTTTCTTAGTATTTGGCAACCCTTACATCAGTAGGTACCAAGAAAGAATGACTCTGTCCTTAGTAAATCCAAACAAGTGAGCCCACTGTGACTGGGACTTGGACTGGCTCTGGTGCCTGGCTTCCTGGATCACAAAATTCAGAGAGTTCCATCACCAAGGAAATGAGGTGAGGTCACTACCTTCAGGAAATAAATGAGGTCCCTGTCTTGGCCACTACTTTGTCCTAACAGTTGCATCCTAGTGTCTCCTGACATGGAGGCTGCCCTACTTCCTGTGATACTTTCACATGTTAGAATGGTATAGAAACCATAGTCACCTGGGAACAGCTCTCCACACAGGCCTGCTTTGGTCCATCTTCCCTGCATTAAGAATAGAGAGGCTGACTCAGACACATCCTTTCATCCTGACCATGTTGTTTGCCATGGAATATGACTTTTGTTCTCTCAGGTCTTTCATAGCTGCCTACATCTTCTCCAGGGATTATTTCTGCATGGATTTTGAGGTACTCAGCAGGTGGAAGATCTCCTAACTTCCTGTATTGTAATATCAACTTTATCCCTGCTCTTCTGTAAAGTGAGATTGAGGGAACATTGTATGGTTAGGGTTAATAGCATGTTCCATTTGGCTTAGGAATCATTCTGCTGGATGAAAAATGGTATTGGGAACCAGCAATATTTATAAGAATATAGAGGTAAAATATAAGTATGAAAACAGAAATCTATGTAATATTTGAAGCCCAGAAGGATTTGGGCTCTTGATTGGGATCCTTAGCTTGAGTAATGTTTTGCACCGAGGTCGATGCAAATCGATATACAATGGCATAAGACCCTGTACCTCAGATGATTGAATGTAGAAGAGAACATCCAGTGAAAAAGGGATAGTGTGTAGGATTAGAAAGATAGTCAGTAGGTTTAGGAGGAAGAGTGAGTCTAGGATTTGCACCAAAAGTTCTTTAGCAATAGGTTTCGGTTAGAGAGTGAATGTAAATGGCACCATATGTGAAAAGTTGGGCACAATGATGAACTGGGAAAAATATGTAGGAAGGCAGACATCAATAGAGACATTAGGAAATCAGGCAAAGTATAACGTGAGTGATAAGATTTGACATTTTCAACAGGGTTGAGGTTGAATACATAATCTTAAAAAGAAACAAAAATATAGTCACCAATTGGATTGACATTTGAGAGCATTAGGCAAACTGGACATGGATGTTTTTAGTAATCCATGTTCACATTCCATTGAGGCTTTATTGCAATCATAATGGTGACCTTTGCATTTTGTGTGCAGAATATTACTGTGATAATATGTATATGTAGATCAGGTGACATGAGTATTTCTTCCACCTTTTCTGGGAGCAATATTTTGAAAACATATAAATTAGTACTGGGGATACTAAGAGGTTTACCCTGTGTTGATGAATATAGAGATGATGCATTAATAGACCATACTGTGAAAAAATTATGTGACTGGTTCCAAATTTACATAATGGATTGTTTTAATATCTGAAAATATAGACGAAATCATATATTGATATACGTACATTCATTCCAACAAGTTATATATCTAATGGTATTATTAGGGTTACCGTTTATCATGAATAGTGTGTGAGTTTTGCTTCAAAAATGATAATGGAATCGAAAATAATGTGTTTAGAAAGAAGTCTAGTGAAAAGACCAGTCAAGAAACATGGAGGAATATATGTGTTCCGAAGGAGGAAGTGATTGAAAGTAAACCAAATATTTATAAATTTGTGAACTTGTGAATGAAAGGATATATTTTATGATGTCCATAAACTGAATAAATAATAACGTACCAAGTTTGAATAAAAATGAACTTTAAAAAACACATCATATCCAATAGGAATGTATTTGCATTGATGTTAAACTTGGTCAGTTAGTCTAGAAATATTAGGATTTGTAAGAACCCTTCCCTGAATTTAGTTTTCAGTACTAGGAAACAAATATGTATTTCAGTGGATGTATATTTCTGAGAATAAACTTGTTAAAAGTTGATTATAAATCCACATATATGAATATGAATGAATTCAGGTGGTGTATAAGAAGACATATATTTCATATTTTGGAAAATCTGGAGACTATATATATATATATATATATATATATATATATATATATATATATATATATAGAGAGAGAGAGAGAGAGAGAGAGAGACAAACACACACACATTATAATGTCACAATATATATGTCAATCGAAATTCATCATGAAAAATAACTCATCCGCATATCCCAAAATATTCATTTTACTGAACATGGATGTATGTATAATGTTGTTCATCTAGGAAGCTCACCCATGGGTTGAATTTTCTGTACCAACAGCGTTTAGGAGGAGTGATCTCTTCTCACAAATAGAATCTGCCAAGTCAGCCACCTTACAAGAATGTACGTGTGAAACCAGGTAGGATTCTATTTGTGCATATAAAAATACATGTGCTTAATAGGCTACAGAGAAAGGGAGACAGGAATTCATATATTTCTTAACTTTAAAAACACATGGAATAGTGTGTAGTGTCCTTCTTTATCCCTTTTGATTAACTTTGGCTTAAAAAAAAGAATTTTATTGAGAATTTTTGTATATATCTTTGTCAGGAATATTGCTCTGAAGTTTTCTTTCCTTGATGTGTCTTTGTCTGATTTTGGTATGTGAGTGATAATAGCCTCATGGAATGAGTTTGGAGGAGTTCCATCCTTTTCTATTTTATGGAATAATTTAAGGAGTATTGTGATGAATGCTTCTTTGAAGGTCTTGTAGAACATGGCTGAGAATCTGTCTGTTCCTGGGCTTTGCTTGATTGGTAGGCTGTTGACAGCAACTTCTATTTCATTGCTTGAAATTGATTTGTTTAAATTGTTCACGTCCTACTAATTAAGTTTGGGTATATCTCCATAATTTTATTGATGTCATCATGGTATTTTAATTTATTAGACTATAAATTTTCAAATTAGTTTTCAATTATTCTCTGTATTTTAGTTGTGTACTCTGTAAAAGTTCCTTTATGATCCTTAATTTTAGTAATTTGAGGTTTTTTTTTCTTCATTAGCTTGGTTAAGGAAGTGTCAATTTTATTTATTTTTCGAAGATTAAATTTTGTGTTGTGTCAAAAAAAATAACACATGGAAAATTATTTCAAAAAATTGAATAGATTTATAACTCTTACCTTATATTATGCAAAAGGCAAGTCCAACTATACACCATGTCTCTTCTGAAATGCTTGTATCTATTCTGTTTGGGTTCTTTTTCTCCATTATATTAGTATTAGTGGTAAGAGTCTCGTAGGGTATATGAATGTTTCTGAGAATAATCTTGTGAAAAGATAATTATAAATCCACATTCATGAATATGAAAAATTTAGGAAGTGCAAAATAAGACACATATATTTCATATTTTGAAAAATTTGGAGAGTATATCTATATTTATATCTATATCTATATCTATATCTATATCTATCTATATATATATATATACACACACACACACACACACACACACAACACTCACAGACATTAAAAAGTACCAATATAAATGCCAATCGAAATTCATCAGTAAATATATATCATCCACAAATGCAAAAAATATTTATTTTACTGAACATGAGTTTATATATAATGTTTTTCTAATAGGACGCTCTCCTATACGTTGAATTTTCATTTCCAAAAGCATTTAGGACGAGTGAACTCTTCTCACAATTTGTATCTGCCAAGACAGCCACCTCACAAAAATGTACGTGTGATACCTGGTAGGATTCTATATATGCATATAAATATACATGTGTGAATAGGCTACAGAAAAGGGAAACAAGAATTCACATATTTGTTAAGTTTAAAAACACATGGACAATATTTCAATTAAAATTTGACTAGATTTATAACTCCAACCTTATATAAGGCAAATGTCAAGTCCAACTATACAACATGTCTCCTCTGAAGTGCTTGTATTTCTATTGTGTTGGGTTAATTTTCCCCATTATATTAGGATGAATAGTCTGAGTCTACTAGGTATGGGTTAGTGTCAGGGATTCAGTACTTCGAATGAAAAATTGGAAAATGAATCCAATGTGTATGTAAATATACGCTGCACAAATATCCTCCCACTCTCATCCAGAACAATGCCTTGACATTACCTTCACCACAAGTAAGACACAACTAGAGGAGAAGAGTTACAAAATCAGTGAATACATATCTGGAATGGAAAATGCTAAGGAGTTCACATTCTGGAGGTGGTAGAGGAGTTTCAAAAAGTAAGGGACAGGGTAAACACTCCACAAACATGGAGCTCTGCAGGCCTAAAAACTTTTTGAGAAACTGCCTCTGAGCTTCCGCACTTGAAATATATGTTGTTTTCAGGAGATTTGGCTTCCTTTGTAGTGAGACCATCAAAGCTGGGTCTACATCTATGTGACCTGGAGGACATGGTTTCTTATTTTCCAATGAACAAGATGAAGCAGTGCTGAATCCTCTCTTTGTAGGTAAACTGAGGCCACTGGGGACTAAGTGTCTCCCCGTGTGGACTGTGAAGCCATTTGGTCCTCCTCCACTTTTTGTGGAGTTTTTGCGGCTGCACTGTGAGTTTGGTATTTGTTTCACGAAATACTAGGAGCTAAACTGGGACACAGTGCTGGAGGGAGTTCTGTCACGTGTGGTGGGTCAGGGTCTGCAAGAGAATGCACCAACTAGGCTTCTATCTCTCACAGCTTGCCCCATTGCCCCCTTGTCCATATCAACCTGATTCTTAATTTTCCTCTGAAAACTCTCCATATAACAAGATGCCTTTACATATAAGGGTCTGCTGGCTGCACCATGTCAGTTACAAGCCATTTGGAATCCAATGGTAGATCCACAAGGCCCTTCCACGAATGTTTTATCAAACACCTCCCCACCACTGCTCTAGACCCACTACTCAGCAGGCTCCAAACTACTGGCATCTCTGTTCTACACCATTTTCATGAAACTCAGTAAATCAAGGCACTGTCTGGTATAATCATGATCAGCAAAAGGACATCCAATGTTTCTCCAGTGCCACGTGGTCATAGGTATTTCAAAAATTTCATGGTATTTATCTAGCCATTTTTCAAGCATGAAGTTGGAGGCACTGTGGGTTTCAATTCATTCAGCAAAGATTAAATGGTGAGGAAGCTCATTTCAATAAAATCTCTGGAGAACTCTCACAGGCAAGGCTTCCCAAAGAGTGGACAAAAGGTCACATTAGGCGAGGCCCATTGAGGTCTATAATGTGAGGTCCATGTGTGTTTTGACTCTCAACTATGGCTGCCATTTCTTTAAGGATAAAATCATGTGATATCCTTGCTGAGATTCCCAGGCCTCTGTGGAAATCCCCCCGGGGCCTAGGTCTCAGTTTCCAAGAGCGACTTTCATGCATGGCCTCTTAAAATCCCAACAAAATTCATGGCAATGCTTCTCTGAGTTCAGTTCCAAAACCCAGTCTCTAAGGGGAATCACACCAGAGTTCAAGCCCACGTGGACACAGTCATTTATTCCAATGCCACACAAATGAGCAACATTAAAACCAAAACACTCCCACATAGCCCTCATCTTATTCCATATAGTCAATCATCTTAACATCTGGCTGGAGGTTTCCATGAGGGGCGCAGCCCAAGACAGGGTCCAAAATCAGCTCGTTTGCCCCTCATTTGCCTAAAGTCAGGGTAGGATGGACACCGTTTCTGTGAACCAGGAGTGAACAAATAAACCTGCCGTTAATACTTCTGTATTTCTCCAATTTGAGGTCTACTGAATTTAGGTATCAATTCTTTAGGTGATTTAGAGTCAAGCGAAAACACAAGCACCTCTGCAGGGCTTTGAAGAACTCATTTGACCCAAATAATCCCTATTCTCATTTGATGGAGTGCAGCAACCTAACAGAGGAAGGCAAGAGACTTCATCCAAAATGAATGATATTTTTTGCCATTGTGGTTTTGGAAGCTCACATGGGATCATTCTTAAGATCCATCAGGTGCTGAGAATCTAAGCCACAGCCACACACAGGTCCAAGAGGCTGATAAAGACACATTCCTTTCCAAAGCAATTAAGCTAAGAGCCACAGGTGAGGCCCATTCATTTCCATTTGAAAACTGTTTTCTTCAGGCTTCACAAAGGGGTGGCCTGAGGCAAAGACCTTCCTGACATTCAGTGCAACACAACAATAAGTAAGCAAAAAGCCCAAAGCAGTGTTTCTGCACTGAGACTTTCCTGGTCACACTGATATCTGAGTTTTCTGAGATGCTCGCCATTCTCTTCAACTATCCAGTACATGGCCATGTCACAATGCTTGGAGGTGGTACATATTTTGGACACAAATCCATGAGCCTATTCTGGAGAGTGGCCAGAATTCAGGAAGAAAACAACAACTTAGAAAGATAGCAGGTGTTGCACATCGATAAGAAAAGCTGCAGTCCATTCATATATTGGGCAGGATGAATTATGGGAAGATTTATACTAGACAGGACACATCTATTAATGCATTCTCTTTTCTAATGTCTACAACAAAGGACACAGTGGGATACACAGAAACAGAAACACTCGCCTTGTCAAATGACTTACTAGAAACTGTCCACTCCAAACCAAACAAAACGCCTTTCCTATCTATTCTCAGAACATGAGACAAAACAACAAACCCACACCCACTCCCACAAAGGCACCTCCTGCCCCCAAGAAGGTCTTTGACTATCCGAAGTATCCTGTGACTGGTGGGCCATACTATGTTCACCCGACATGGCCTGTCTTCTCTCAGATCATGTTTCTTTGAACAACTCTGTGAAGATGTCAGGAAAAAGTGGTTAGCCACTACCTGTTTTCTCAGGAAAGGTCCATCTTCAGAGACCTCCTGGCATTTGGCCATCCTCACATCATTAGGTACCAAGAAAACTGACTCTGTCCTTGGTAAATCCAAACAAGTGAGCCCACTGGGCCTGGGACAGGGACTGCCTCTGGGTGCCTGGCTTCTTGGATACCACGTTCAGAGAGTTCCATCACCAAGGAAATGAGGTATGTCACATTCTTTGGAACTGAATGAGGTCACTGCCTTGGCAACCACTTTGTCCTAACAGTTGCTTCCAAGGGTTACATAAGATGGAGGTTTCCCCTACTTCCTGTGACACTTTCATAAGGTAGAATGTATATCAACCATTGGCACCCGGGAACAGCTCTCCACTCAGGCCTGGATTGTTCCACCTTGTCTACAATAAGAAGAGAGAGGCAGATTCAGACACATCCCTTCATCCTGACCAGGTTGTTTGGCATGGAAGATGACTTTTTCTCTCTCAGGTGCTTCATACCTGCCTACAACTTCTCCAGGTATCATTTGTGCATGGACATTTGAGGTTCTCATCTGGTGGAAGATCCCCAACTTTCCTGTATTGTAAAAACCCCTCTGTCCCTGCACTTCTGTAAAATGATTGAGGGAACAGTGTATACTTGGGGTTTAAAACAGGTTTGATTTGGTGACGAATGATTCTGTGCGATGAATAATGGCATTGGGAACCTGCAATATTTACAAGAATATAGAGGTGAAATATAAGTATGAAAACAGAAATCTAGGTATGATTTGAAGCCCAGAAGGGTTTTGCCCTTGATTGGGATACTTAACTTTGAATTATGTTCTGCAAAGATGTCTCAGATAATTCGAATTACAATGGCATAGGACGTTGTACATTGAATGATAGAATTTAGAAGAGAACATCAGGTCAAAAAGGGATATTCAGTAAGATTAGGAAGATAGTCGGTAGGTTTAGGAAGAAGAGTGAGTATAGGATTTGGACCAAGAGTTCTTTAGCAATAGACTTTTGGTGATAGAGTGAATGTAAATGTCAGCACATATGAAGAGTCAGTCACTATGTTGAACTGGGGAAAATATGTAGAAAAGCAGATATCAATAGAAACATTACGAAATCAGGCAAAGTATAAAGTGAGGGATAGAATTAGACATTTTCAACAGTGTTGAGTTTGAATATATAAATTAGGAAAAAACAAATATGTAGTCACCAATAGGATTGACAATTGACAGCATTAGGCAACCTGGACATGGATGTTTTTAGAAATCCATGTTCACTTTCCATTTAGGCTTTGGTACAATCATAAGTGTGACCTTTCCATTTTTTGTCCAGAATATTACTGTGATAATGAGGTGACATGTGTATTTCTTTCACCATTTCTGGGAGCAATATATTGAAGATGTAATATTAGAATCAGGGTACAAAGAGGTTTACCCTGTTTCTATGAACATAGAAAAAAGCATGAATAGACCATACTGTGAATAAATAATATAACTTTTTTGAACTTTAAATAATGAATTGAACTGATATCTGAAAATTTAAAGGAAATCGTATATTGATATACAATCATTCATTCCAACCAGTTATATATCTATTGGAAATATTAGTGTTTTGGTTTATCATGAAGAGTGTGTGAGTTTTGCTTCAAAATGATTATGGAAATTCAAAATTATGTGTTTGGAAAGAAGTCTGATAAAAAGACCAGTCAAGAAACCCTGACAATACATGTGTTCTGAAGCAAGAAGTGATTAAAGTTGAAACAAATGCCTATTAATTTGTGAACTTGTGGATGCAATGTATATCCTATGATGTGCAAAAACTGAAGAAACAATAATGTACCAGTGTCGAATACAAATGAATGACAAATTACATATCATGTCCCATAGGAGTCTTCTTGCATTGATGTTAGACTGGGTCAGTTACTATAGAGTAATTAGGATTTGTATGCACCATTCACTGAAGTTAAGTTTCAGTACTAGGAAACAAATATGTATTTCAGGTGGATGAATATTGCTGATTATAATCTTGTGAAAAGTTGATTATAAATCCACATACATGTACATGAATGAATTTAGAGAGTATATATTAGACACATTTTTTCATATTTTGAAAAATTTGGAGAGTATATATATATCTATGTCTATACACACACACAGACAC
This sequence comes from Callospermophilus lateralis, assembly GCF_048772815.1. Taxonomy (NCBI): domain Eukaryota; kingdom Metazoa; phylum Chordata; class Mammalia; order Rodentia; family Sciuridae; genus Callospermophilus; species Callospermophilus lateralis. The sequence goes on from NW_027511494.1 coordinate 461,649, forward strand.
ACACACACACACACACACACACACACACAACATTCACAGACATTAAAAAGTACCAATATAAATGCCAATCGAAATTCATCAGTAAATATATATCATCCACAGATGCAAAAATATTTATTTTACTGAACATGAGTTTATGCATAATTTTGTTCTACTAGGACGTTCTCCTATAGGTTGAATTTTCATTTCCAACAGCATTTAGGAGGAGTGAACTCTTCTCACAATTTGTATCTGCCAAGACAGCCACCTCACAAAAATGTATGTGTGATACCTGGTAGGATTCTATATATGCATATAAATATACATGTGTGAATAGGCTACAGAAAAAGGAAACAAGAATTCACATATTTGTTAAGTTTAAAAAGAGATGGAGAATATTTCAATTAAAATTTGACGAGATTTATAACTGCTAACTTATATAATGCAAATGTCAAGTCCAACTATACAACATGTCTCCTCTGAAGTGCTTGTATTTCTATTGTGTTGGGTAAATTTTCCCCATTATATTAGGATGAATAGTCTGAGACTACTAGGTAAGTTTTAGTGTCCGGGATTCTGTACTTCAAATGGAAATTTGAAAAATGAATCCAATGTGTATGTAAATATATGCTGCACAAATATCCTCACGCTCTCATCCAGAACAATGCCTTGACATTACCTTCACCCCAAGTAAGACACAATTAGAGGAGAAGAGTTACAAATTCAGTGAATACATATCTGGAATGGAAAATGCTCAGGAGTTCACAACCTTGGAGGTGTTAGAGGAGTTTCCAAAAGTAAGGGACAGGGTAAACACTCCACAAACATGGAGCTCTGCTGGCCTAAAAAGTTTTTGAGAAACTGCCTCTGAGCTTCCGCACTTGAAATATATGTTGTTTTCATGAGATTTGGCTTCCTTTGTAGTGAGACCATCAAAGCTGGGTCTGCATCTATGTGACCTGGAGGACATGGTTTCTTATTTTCCAATGAACAAGATGAAGTAGTGCTTAATCCTCTCTTTTTAGGTAAATTGAGGCCAATAGGGACTAAGTGTCTCCCCGTCTCCCCGTGTGGACTGTGAAGCCATTTGGTCCTCCTCCACTTTTTGTGGTGTTTAGGCTGCTGCACTGTGAGTTTGGTATTTATTTCACGAAATACTAGCAGCAAAACTGGGACACAGTGCTGGAGGGATTTCTGTCACGTGTGGTGGGTCAGGGTCTGCAAGAGAATGCACCAACTAGGCTTCTATCTCTCACAGCTTGCCCCATTGCCCCCTTGTCCATATCAACCTGATTCTTAATTTTCCTCTTAAAACTCTCCATATAACAAGATGCCTTTACATATAAGGGTCTGCTGGCAGCACCATGTCAGTTACAAGCCATTTGGAATCCAATGGTAGATCCACATGGCCCTACCACGGATGTTTTATCAAACACCTCCCCAGCACTGCTCTAGACCCAGTACTCAGAAGGCTCCAACTTACTGGCATCTCTGTTCTACATTATTTTCATGAAACTCAGTAAATCAAGGCACTGTTTGGTATACTCATGATCAGCAATAGGACATCCAATGTTACTCCAGTGCCACCTGGTCATAGGAATTTCAAAAATTTCATGGTATTTATCTAGCCATTTTTCAAGCATGAAGTTGGAGGCACTGTGGGTTTCAATTCATTCAGCAAACATTAAATGGTGAGGAAGCTCATCTCAATGAAATCTCTGGAGAAATCTCACAGGCAAGGCTTCCCAAACAATGGACAAAAGGTCACATTAGGCCAGGCACATTGAGGTCTACAATGTGAGGTGCATGTGTGTTTTGACTCTCAACTATGGATGCCATTTCTTTAAGAATAAAATCATGTGATATCCTTGCTGAGATTCCCAGGCCTCTGTGGAAATCTACCCGGGGCCTAGGTCTCAGTTTCCAAGAGCGACTTTCATGCGTGGCCTCTTAAAATCCCAACAAAATTCATAGCAATGCTTCTCTGAGTTCAGTTCCAAAACCCAGTGTTTAAGGGGAATCACACCAGAGTTCAAGCCCACGTGGAACCAGTCATTTTTTCCAATGCCACACAAATGACCAACATTAAAACCAAAACACTCCCACATGCCCCTCACCTTATTCCATATAGTCAATCATCTTAAACTCTGGCTGGAGGTTTCCATGAGGGGTGCAGCCCAAGACAGTGTCCAAAATCAGCTTGTTTGCCCCTCATTTGCCTAAAGTCAGGGTAGCCTGGACACCGTTGATGTGAACCAGGAGTGAACAAATAAGCCTGCCGTTAATACTTCTATGTTTCTCCAATTTGAGGGCTACTGATTTTAGGTATCAATTCTTTAGGTGATTTAGAGTCATGCGAAAACACAAGCACCTCTGCAGGGCTTTGAAGAACCCATTTGACTCACAGAATCCCTATTCTCATTTGTTGGAGTGCAGGAACCTAACAGAGGAAGGCAAGAGTCTTCATCCACAATGAATGATATTTTTTGCCATTTTGGTTTTGGAAGCTCACATGGGATCATTCTTAAGATCAATCAGGTGCTGAGAATCTAAGTCACAGCCACACACAGGACCAAGAGGCTGATAAAGACACATCCCTTTCCAAAGCAATTAAGCAAAGAACCACAGGTGAGGCCCATTCATTTCCATTTGAAAACTGTTTTCTTCAGGCTTCACAAAGGGGTGGCCTGAGGCAAAGACCTTCCTGACATTCAGTGCAACACAACAATAAGTAAGCAAAAAGCCCAAAGCAGTGTTTCTGCACTGAGACTTTCCTGGTCACACTGATATCTGAGTTTTCTGAGATGCTCGCCATTCTCTTCAACTATCCTTTACATGGCCATGTCACAGAGCTTGGAGGTGGTACATATTTTGGACACAAATCCCTGAGCCCATTCTGGAGAGTGGCCAGAATTCAGGAAGAAAACAACAACTTAGAAAGATAGCAGGTGTTGCACATCGATAAGACAAGCTGCAGTCCATTCATATATTGGGCAGTTTGAATTATAGGGAAGATTTATACTAGACAGGACACATCCATTAATGCATTCTCTTTTCTAATGTCTACAACAACGGACACAGTGGGATACACATAAACAGAAACACTCGCCTTGTCAAATGACTTACTAGAAACTGTCTGCTCCAAACCAAACAAACCGCCTTTTCCAACTATTCTCAGAACATGAGACAATACAACAAACCCACACCCACTCCCACAAAGGCACCTCCTTCCCCCAAGTAGGTCTGTGACGATCCGGAGTGTACTCTGACTGGTGGGCCATACTATGTTCCCCCGAAATGGCCTGTCTTCTCTCAGATCTTGTTTCCTTGACCAACTCTGTGAAGATGTCAGGAAAAAGTGGTTAGCCACTACCTGTTTTCTCAGGAAAGGTCCATCTTCAGAGCTCTCCTGGCATTTGGCCATCCTCACATCATTAGGTACCAAGAAAACTGACTCTGTCCTTGGTAAATCCAAACAAGTGAGCCCACTGGGCCTGGGACTGGGACTGCCTCTGGGTGCCTGGCTTCTTGGATACCAAGTTCAGAGAGTTCCATCACCAAGGAAATGAGGTATGTCACATTCTTTGGAACTGAATGAGGTCACTGCCTTGGCAACCACTTTGTCCTAACAGTTGCTTCCAAGGGTTACATAAGATGGAGGTTTCCCCTACTTCCTGTGACACTTTCATAAGGTAGAATGTATATCAACCATTGGCACCCGGGAACAGCTCTCCACTCAGGCCTGGATTGTTCCACCTTGTCTACAATAAGAAGAGAGAGGCAGATTCAGACACATCCCTTCATCCTGACAGGTTGTTTGCCATGGAAGATGACTTTTGCTCTCTCAGGTGCTTCATACCTGCCTACAACTTCTCCAGGTATCATTTGTGCATGGACATTTGAGGTTCTCATCTGGTGGAAGATCCCCAACTTTCCTGTATTGTAAGAACCCCTCTGTCCCTGCTCTTCTGTAAAATGATTGAGGGAACAGTGTATACTTGGGGTTAAAAACAGGTTTGATTTGGTGACGAATGATTCTGTGCGATGAATAATGGCATTGGGAACCTGCAATATTTACAAGAATATAGAGGTGAAATATAAGTATGAAAAAAGAAATCTAGGTATGCTTTGAAGCCCAGAAGGGTTTTGCCCTTGATTGGGATACTTAGCTTTGAATTATGTTCTGCAAAGATGTCTCAGATAATTTGATATACAATGGCATAGGACCTTGTACATTGGATGATTGAATTTAGAAGAGAACATCCATTCAAAAAGGGATATTCAGTAGGATTAGGAAGATAGTCGGTAGGTTTAGGAAGACGAGTGAGTATAGGATTTGGACCAAAAGTTCTTTAGCAATAGACTTTTGGTGATAGAGTGAATGTAAATGTCAGCACATATGAAGAGTCAGACACTATGTTGAACTGGGGAAAATATGTAGAAAAGCAGATATCAATGGAAACATTACGAAATCAGGCAAAGTATAAAGTGAGGGATAGAATTAGACATTTTCAACAGGGTTGAGTTTCAATATATAAATTAGGAAAAAACAAATATGTAGTCACCAATAGGAGTGACAATTGACAGCATTAGGCAAACTGGACATGGATGTTTTTAGAAATCCATGTTCACTTTCCATTTAGGCTTTGGTACAATCATAAGTGTGACCTTTCCATTTTTTGTCCAGAATATTACTGTGATAATGAGGTGACATGAGTATTTCTTTCACCATTTCTGGGAGCAATATATTGAAGATGTAAAATTAGAATCGGGGGTACAAATAGGTGTACCCTGTTTCTATGAACATAGAGAAAAACCACGAATAGACCATACTGTGAATAAATAATATAACTTTTTTGAACTTTAAATAATGAATTGAACTGATATCTGAAAAATAATAGGAAATCGTATATTGATATACAATCATTCATTCCACCCAGTTATATATCTAATGGAAATATTAGTGTTTTGGTTTATCATGAAGAGTGTGTGAGTTTTGCTTCAAAATGATTATGGAAATTCAAAATAATGTGTTTGGAAAGAAGTCTCATGAAAAGACCAGTCAAGAAACCCTGACAATACATGTGTTCTGAAGCAAGAAGTGATTAATGTTGAAACAAATGCCTATTAATTTGTGAACTTGTTGATGAAATGTATATCCTATGATGTGCAAAAACTGAAGAAACAATAATGTACCAGTGTCGAATACAAATGAATGACAAATTACATATCATGTCCCATAGGAGTCTACTTACATTGATGTTAGACTGGGTCAGATACTGTAGAATAATTAGGATTTGTATGCACCCTTCACTGAAGTTAGTAGTCAGTACTAGGAAACAAATATGTATTTCGGGTGGATGAATATTTCTGATTATAATCTTGTGAAAAGTTGATTATAAATCAACATACATGAACATGAATGAATTTAGAGAGTGTATACTAGACACATATATTTCATATTTGGAAAACTTTGGAGAGTATATCTATATCTATATCTATACACACAAACACACACACACACACACACAACAATCACAGACATTAAAAAGTACCAATATAAATGCCAATCGAAATTCATCAGTAAATATATATCATCCACATATGCAAAAATATTTATGTTACTGAACATGAGTTTATGTATAATGTTGTTCTTCTAGGACGCTCTCTTATAGGTTGAATTTTCATTTCCAACAGCATTTAGGAGGAGTGAACACTTCTCACAATTTGTATCTGCCAAGACATCCACCTTACAAAAATGTACGTGTGATACCTGGTAGGATTCTATATATGCATATAAATATACATGTGTGAATAGGCTACCGAAATTGGAAACAAGTATTCACATATTTGTTAAGTTTAAAAACACATGGAGAATATTTCAATTAAAATTTGACTAGATGTATAACTCCTACCTTATATAATGCAAATGTCAAGTCCAACTATAGAACTTGTCTCCTCTGAAGTGCTTGTATTTCTATTGTGTTGGGTTAATTTTCCCCATTATATTAGGATGAATAGTCTGAGTCTACTAGGTATGGGTTAGTGTCAGGGATTCAGTACTTCGAATGAAAAATTGGAAAATGAATCCAATGTGTATGTAAATATATGCTGCACAAATATCCTCCCGCTCTCATCCAAAACAATGCCTTGACATTACCTTCACCCCAAGTAAGACACAATTAGAGGAGAAGAGTTACACAATCAGTGAATACATATCTGGAATGGAAAATGCTCAGGAGTTCACAACCTTGGAGGTGGTTTAGGAGTTTCCAAAAGTAAGGGGCATGGTAAACACTCCACAAACATGTAACTCTGCTGGCCTAAAACTTTTTGAGAAACTGCCTCTGAGCTTCCGCACTTGAAATATATGTTGTTTTCATGAGATTTGGCTTCCTTTGTAGTGAGACCATCAAAGCTGGGTCTGCATCTATGTGACCTGGAGGACATGGTTTCTTATTTTCCAATGAACAAGATGAGGCAGTGCTTAATCCTCTCTTTATAGGTAAACTGAGGCCACTGGGGACTAAGTGTCTCCCCGTCTCCCCGTGTGGACTGTGAAGCCATTTGGTCCTCCCCAACTTTTTGTGGTGTTTAGGCTGCTGCACTGTGAGTTTGGTATTTGTTTCACGAAATACTAGCAGCTAAACTGGGACACAGTGCTGGAGGGAGTTCTGTCACGTGTGGTGGGTCAGGGTCTGCAAGAGAATGCACACTAGGCTTCTATCTCTCACAGCTTGCCCCATTGCCCCCTTGTCCATATCAACCTGATTCTTAATTTTCCTCTGAAAACTCTCCATATAACAAGATGCCTTTACATATAAGGATCTGCTGGCAGCACCATGTCAGTTACAAGCCATTTGGAATCCAATGGTAGATCCACATGGCCCTACCACGGATGTTTTATCAAACACCTCCCCACCACTGCTCTAGACCCACTACTCAGCAGGCTCCAACTTACTGGCATCTCTGTTCTACACCATTTTCATGAAACTCAGTAAATCAAGGCACTGTCTGGTATACTCATGATCAGCAATAGGACATCCAATGTTTCTCCAGTGCCACCTGGTCATAGGAATTTCAAAAATTTCATGGTATTTATCTAGCCATTTTTCAAGCATGAAGTTGGAGGCACTGTGGGTTTCAATTCATTCAGCAAACAATAAATGGTGAGGAAGCTCATCTCAATGAAATCTCTGGAGAACTGTCACAGGCAAGGCTTCCCAAAGAATGGACAAAAGGTCACATTAGGCCAGGCCCATTGAGGTCTACAATGTGAGGTGCATGTGTGTTTTGACTCTCAACTATGGATGCCATTTCTTTAAGAGTAAAATCATATGATATCCTTGCTGAGATTCCCAGGCCTCTGTGGAAATCTACCCGGGGCCTAGGTCTCAGTTTCCAAGAGCGAATTTCATGCGTGGCCTCTTAAAATCCCAACAAAATTCATAGCAATGCTTCTCTGAGTTCAGTTCCAAAACCCAGTGTCTAAGGGGAATCACACCAGAGTTCAAGCCCAAGTGGACCCAGTCATTTTTTCCAATGCCACACAAATGACCAACATTAAAACCAAAACACTCCCACATGGCCCTCACCTTATTCCATATAGTCAATCATCTTAAACTCTGGCTGGAGGTTTCCATGAGGGGTGCAGCCCAAGACAGTGTCCAAAATCAGCTCGTTTGCCCCTCATTTGCCTAAAGTCAGGGTAGCCTGGAAACCGTTGATGTGAACCAGGAGTGAACAAATAAGCCTGCCATTAATACCTCTGTCTTTCTCCAATTTGAGGGCTACTGATTTTAGGTATCAATTCTTTAGGTGATTTAGAGTCATGCGAAAACACAAGCACCTCTGCAGGGCTTTGAAGAAATCATTTGACTCACAGAATCCCTATTCTCATTTGTTGGAGTGCAGGATCCTAACAGAGGAAGGCAAGAGTCTTCATCCACAATGAATGATATTTTTTGCCATTTTGGTTTTGGAAGCTCACATGGGATCATTCTTAAGATCCATCAGGTGCTAGAATCTAAGTCACAGTCACACACAGGACCAAGAGGCTGATAAAGACACATCCCTTTCCAAAGCAGTTAAGCAAAGAACCACAGGTGAGGCCCATTCATTTCCATTTGAAAACTGTTTTCTTCAGGCTTCACAAAGGGGTGGCCTGAGGCAAATACCTTCCTGACATTCAGTGCAACACAACAATAAGTAAGCAAAAAGCCCAAAGCAGTGTTTCTGCACTGAGACATTCCTGGTCACACTGATATCTGAGTTTTCTGAGATGCTCGCCATTCTCTTCAACTATCCTTTACATGGCCATGTCACAGAGCTTGGAGGTGGTACATATTTTGGACACAAATCCCTGAGCCCATTCTGGAGAGTGGCCAGAATTCAGGAAGTAAACAACAACTTAGAAAGATAGCAGGTGTTGCACATCGATAAGACAAGCTGCAGTCCATTCATATATTGGGCAGTATGAATTATAGGGAAGATTTATACTAGACAGGACACATCCATTTATGCATTCTCTTTTCTAATGTCTACAACAACGGACACAGTGGGATACACATAAACAGAAACACTCGCCTTGTCAAATGACTTACTAGAAACTGTCTGCTCCAAACCAAACAAACCGCCTTTTCCAACTATTCTCAGAACATGAGACAATACAACAAACCCACACCCACTCCCACAAAGGCACCTCCTTCCCCCAAGTAGGTCTGTGACTATCCGGAGTGTACTCAACTGGTGGGCCATACTATGTTCCCCCGAAATGGCCTGTCTTCTCTCAGATCTTGTTTCCTTGACCAACTCTGTGAAGATGTCAGGAAAAAGTGGTTAGCCACTACCTGTTTTCTCAGGAAAGGTCCATCTTCAGAGCTCTCCTGGCATTTGGCCATCCTCACATCATTAGGTACCAAGAAAACTGACTCTGTCCTTGGTAAATCCAAACAAGTGAGCCCACTGGGCCTGGGACTGGGACTGCCTCTGGGTGCCTGGCTTCTTGGATACCAAGTTCAGAGAGTTCCATTACCAAGGAAATGAGGTATGTCACATTCTTTGGAACTGAATGAGGTCACTGCCTTGGCAACCACTTTGTCCTAACAGTTGCTTCCAAGGGTTACATAAGATGGAGGTTTCCCTTACTTCCTGTGACACTTTCATAAGGTAGCATGTATATGAACCATTGGCACCCGGGAACAGCTCTCCACTCAGGCCTGGATTGTTCCACCTTGTCTACAATAAGAAGAGAGAGGCAGATTCAGACACATCCCTTCATCCTGACAGGTTGTTTGCCATGGAAGATGACTTTTGCTCTCTCAGGTGCTTCATACCTGCCTACAACTTCTCCAGGTATCATTTGTGCATGGACATTTGAGGTTCTCATCTGGTGGAAGATCCCCAACTTTCCTGTATTGTAAGAACCCCTCTGTCCCTGCTCTTCTGTAAAATGATTGAGGGAACAGTGTATACTTGGGGTTAAAAACAGGTTTGATTTGGTGACGAATGATTCTGTGCGATGAATAATGGCATTGGGAACCTGAAATATTTACAAGAATATAGATGTGAAATATAAGTATGAAAAAAGAAATCTAGGTATGCTTTGAAGCCCAGAAGGGTTTTGCCCTTGATTGGGATACTTAGCTTTGAATCATGTTCTGCAAAGATGTCTCAGATAATTTGATATACAATGGCATAGGACCTTGTACATTGGATGATTGAATTTAGAAGAGAACATCCAGTCAAAAAGGGATATTCAGTAGGATTAGGAAGATAGTCGGTAGGTTTAGGAAGACTAGTGAGTATAGGATTTGGACCAAAAATTCTTTAGCAATAGACTTTTGGTGATAGAGTGAATGTAAATGTCAGCACATATGAAGAGTCAGACACTATGTTGAACTGGGGAAAATATGTAGAAAAGCAGATATCAATGGAAACATTACGAAATCAGGCAAAGTATAAAGTGAGGGATAGAATTAGACATTTTCAACAGGGTTGAGTTTCAATATATAAATTAGGAAAAAACAAATATGTAGTCACCAATAGGATTGACAATTGACAGCATTAGGCAACCTGGACATGGATGTTTTTAGAAATCCATGTTCACTTTCCATTTAGGCTTTGGTACAATCATAAGTGTGACCTTTCCATTTTTTGTCCAAAATATTACTGTGATAATGAGGTGACATGAGTATTTCTTTCACCATTTCTGGGTGCAATATATTGAAGATGTAAAATTAGAATCGGGGGTACAAATAGGTGTACCCTGTTTCTATGAACATAGAGAAAAACCACGAATAGACCATACTGTGAATAAATAATATAAGTTTTTTGAACTTTAAATAATGAATTGAACTGATATCTGAAAAATTAAAGGAAATTGTATATTGATATACAATCATTCATTCCACCCAGTTATATATCTAATGGAAATATTAGTGTTTTGGTTTATCATGAAGAGTGTGTGAGTTTTGCTTCAAAATGATTATGGAAATTCAAAATAATGTGTTTGGAAAGAAGTCTCATGAAAAGACCAGTCAAGAAACCCTGACAATACATGTGTTCTGAAGCAAGAAGTGATTAATGTTGAAACAAATGCCTATTAATTTGTGAACTTGTGGATGAAATGTATATCCTATGATGTGCAAAAACTGAACAAACAATAATGTACCAGTGTTGAATACAAATGAATGACAAATTACATATCATGTCCCATAGGAGTCTACTTACATTGATGTTAGACTGGGTCAGATACTGTAGAATAATTAGGATTTGTATGCACCCTTCACTGAAGTTAGTAGTCAGTACTAGGAAACAAATATGTATTTCAGGTGGATGAATATTTCTGATTATAATCTTGTGAAAAGTTGATTATAAATCAACATACATGAACACGAATGAATTTAGAGAGTGTATACTAGACACATATATTTCATATTTGGAAAACTTTGGAGAGTATATCTATATCTATATCTATACACACACACACACACACACACACACACAACAATCACAGACATTAAAAAGTACCAATATAAATGCCAATCGAAATTCATCAGTAAATATATATCATCCACATATGCAAAAATATTTATGTTACTGAACATGAGTTTATGTATAATGTTGTTCTTCTAGGACGCTCTCTTATACGTTGAATTTTCATTTCCAACAGCATTTAGAAGGAGTGAACACTTCTGACAATTTGTATCTGCCAAGACATCCACCTTACAAAAATGTACGTGTGATACCTGGTAGGATTCTATATATGCATATAAATATACATGTGTGAATAGGCTACAGAAATTGGAAACAAGTATTCACATATTTGTTAAGTTTAAAAACACATGGAGAATATTTCAATTAAAATTTGACTAGATGTATAACTCCTACCTTATATAATGCAAATGTCAAGTCCAACTATAGAACATGTCTCCTCTGAAGTGCTTGTATTTCTATTGTGTTGGGTTAATTATCCCCATTATATTAGGATGAATAGTCTGAGTCTACTAGGTATGGGTTAGTGTCAGGGATTCAGTACTTCGAATGAAAAATTGGAAAATGAATCCAATGTGTATGTAAATATATGCTGCACAAATATCCTCCCGCTCTCATCCAAAACAATGCCTTGTCATTACCTTCACCCCAAGTAAGACACAATTAGAAGAGAAGAGTTACACAATCAGTGAATACATATCTGGAATGGAAAATGCTCAGGAGTTCACAACCTTGGAGGTGGTTTAGGAGTTTCCAAAAGTAAGGGACATGGTAAACACTCCACAAACATGTAACTCTGCTGGCCTAAATACTTTTTGAGAAACTGCCTCTGAGCTTCCGCACTTGAAATATATGTTGTTTTCATGAGATTTGGCTTCCTTTGTAGTGAGACCATCAAAGCTGCGTCTGCATCTATGTGACCTGGAGGACATGGTTTCTTATTTTCCAATGAACAAGATGAAGCAGTGCTGAATCCTCTCTTTATAGGTAAACTGAGGCCACTGGGGACTAAGTGTCTCCCCGTCTCCCCGTGTGGACTGTGAAGCCATTTGGTCCTCCTCCACTTTTTGTGGTGTTTAGGCTGCTGCACTGTGAGTTTGGTATTTGTTTCACGAAATACTAGCAGCTAAACTGGTACACAGTGCTGGAGGGAGTTCTGTCACGTGTGGTGGGTCAGGGTCTGCAAGAGAATGCACCAACTAGGCTTCTATCTCTCACAGCTTGCCCCATTGCCCCCTTGTCCATATCAACCTGATTCATAATTTTCCTCTTAAAACTCTCCATATAACAAGATGCCTTTACATATAAGGGTCTGCTGGCAGCACCATGTCAGTTACAAGCCTTTTGGAATCCAATGGTAGATGCACATGGTCCTACCACGGATGTTTTATCAAACGCCTCCCCACCACTGCTCTAGACCCACTACTCAGCAGGCTCCAAATTACTGGCATCTCTGTTCTACACCATTTTCATGAAACTCAGTAAATCAAGGCACTGTCTGGTATACTCATGATCAGCAACAGAACACCAATGTTTCTCCAGTGCCACCTGGTCATAGGAATTTCAAAAATTTCATGGTATTTATCTAGCCATTTTTCAAGCATGAAGTTGGAGGCACTGTGGGTTTCAATTCATTCGGCAAACATTAAATGGTGAGGAAGCTCATTTCAATGAAATCTCTGGAGAACTGTCACAGGCAAGGCTTCCCAAAGAATGGACAAAACGTCACATTAGGCCAGGCCCATTGAGGTCTACATTGAGGTCCATGTGTGTTTTGACTCTCAATTATGGCTGCCATTTCTTTAAGAATAAAATCATGTGATATCCTTCCTGAGATTCCCAGGCCTCTGTGGAAATCTACCCAGGGCCTAGGTCTCAGTTTCCAAGAGCGACTTTCATGCGTGGCCTCTTAAAATCCCAACAAAATTTATCTCAATGCTTCTCTGAGTTCAGTTCCAAAACCCAGTGTCTAAGGGGAATCACACCAGAGTTCAAGCCCAGGTGGACCCAGTCATTTTTTCCAATGCCACACAAATGACCAACATTAAAACCAAAACACTCCCACATGGCCCTCACCTTATTCCATATAGTAAATCATCTTAACCTCTGGCTGGAGGTTTCCATGAGGGACGCAGCCCAAGACAGTGTCCAAAATCAGCTCGTTTGCCCCTCATTTGCCTAAAGTCAGGGTAGCCTGGACGCAGTTGCTGTGAACCAGGAGTGAGCAAATAAGCCTGCCGTTAATACTTCTGTGTTTCTCCAATTTGAGGCCTACTGATTTTAGGTATGGATTCTTTAGGTGATTTAGAGTCATGCGAAAACACAAGAACCTCTGCAGGGCTTTAAGAACTCATTTGATCCAAAGAATCCCTATTCTCATTTGTTGGAGGGCAGGAACCTAACAGAGGAAGGCAAGAGACTTCATCCACAATGAATGATATTTTTTTGCCATTTTGGTTTTGGAAGCTAACATGGTATCATTCTTAAGATCCATCAGGTGCTGAGAATCTAAGTCACAGCCACACACAGGTCCAAGAGGCTGATAAAGACACATCCCTTTCCAAAGCAATTAAACAAAGAGCCACAGGTGAGGCCCATTCATTTCCATTTGAAAACTGTTTTCTTCAGGCTTCACAAAGGGGTGGCCTGAGGCAAAGACCTTCCTGACATTCAGTGCAACACAACAATAAGTAAGCAAAAGGCCCAAAGCAGGGTTTCTGCACCGAGACTTTCCTGGTCACACAGAAATCTGAGTTTTCTGAGATGCTCGCCATTCTCTTCAGCTATCCTGTACATGGCCATGTCACAGAGCTTGGAGGTGGTACATATTTTGGACACAAATCCCTGAGCCAATTCTGGAGAGTTTCCAGAATTCAGGAAGAAAACAACAACTTAGAAAGATAGCAGGTGTTGCACATCGATAAGACAAGCTGCAGTCCATTCATATATTGGGCAGGATGAATTATGGGAAGATTTATACTAGACAGGACACATCCATTAATGCATTCTCTTTTCTAATGTCTACAACAACGGACACAGTGGGATACACATAAACAGAAACACTCGCCTTGTCAAATGACTTACTAGAAACTGTCCGCTCCAAACCAAACAAACCGCCCTTTCTATCTATTCTCAGAACATGAGACAAAACAACAAACCCAAACCCACTCCCACAAAGGCACCTCCTTCCCCCAAGTAGGTCTGTGAGTATCTGGAGTGTCCTCTGACTGTGGGCCATTCTATGTTCCCCCGAAATGGCCTGTCTTCTCTCAGATCTTGTTTCCTTGACCAACTCTGTGAAGATGTCAGGAAAAAGTGGTTAGCCACTACCTGTTTTCTCAGGAAAGGTCCATCTTCAGAGCTCTCCTGGCATTTGGCCATCCTCACATCATTAGGTACCAAGAAAACTGACTCTGTCCTTGGTAAATCCAAACAAGTGAGCACACTGGGCCTGGGACTGGGACTGCCTCTGGGTGCCTGGCTTCTTGGATACCAAGTTCAGAGAGTTCCATCACCAAGGAAATGAGGTATGTCACATTCTTTGGAACTGAATGAGGTCACTGCCTTGGCAACCACTTTGTCCTAACAGTTGCTTCCAAGGGTTACATAAGATGGAGGTTTCCCCTACTTCCTCTGACACTTTCATAAGGTAGAATGTATATCAACCATTGGCACCCGGGAACAGCTCTCCACTCAGGCCTGGATTGTTCCACCTTGTATACAATAAGAAGAGAGAGGCAGATTCAGACACATCCCTTCATCCTGACCAGGTTGTTTGCCATGGAAGATGACTTTTGCTCTCTCAGTTGCTTCCTACCTGCCTACAACTTCTCCAGGTATCATTTGTGCATGGACATTTGAGGTTCTCATCTGGTGGAAGATCCCCAACTTTCCTGTATTGTAAGAACCACTCTGTCCCTGTACTTCTGTAAAATGATTGAGGAAACAGTGTATACTTGGGGTTAAAAACAGGTTTGATTTGGTGACGAATGATTCTGTGATATGAATAATGGTATTTGGAACCTGCAATATTTACAAGAATATAGAGGTGAAATATAAGTATGAAAACAGAAATCTACGTATGATTTGAAGCCCAGAAGGTTTTTGCCCTTGATTGGGATACTTAGCTTTGAATTATGTTCTGCAAAGTTGTCTCAGATAATTCGATATACAATGGTATAGGACCTTGTGCATTGGATGATTGAATTTAGAAGAGAACATCCAGTCAAAAAGGGATATTCAGTAGTTTTGGAAGACAGTCGGTAGGTTTAGGAAGAAGAGTGAGTATAGGATTTGGACCAAAAGTTCTTTAGCAATAGACTTTCGGTTATAGAGTGAATGTAAATGTCAGCACATATGAAGAGTCAGTCACTATGTTGAACTGGGGAAAATATGTAGAAAAGCAGATATCAATGGAAACATTACGAAATCAGGCAAAGTATAAAGTGAGGGATAGAATTAGACATTTTCAACAGGGTTGAGTTTCAATACATAAATTAGGAAAAAAGAAATATGTAGTCACCAATAGGAGTGACAATTGACAGCATTAGGCAACCTGGACATGGATGTTTTTAGAAATCCATGTTCACTTTCCATTTAGGTTTTGGTACAATCATAAGTGTGACCTTTCCATTTTTTGTCCAGAATATTACTGTGATAATGAGGTGACATGAGTATTTCTTTCACCATTTCTGGGAGCAATATATTGAAGATGTAAAATTAGAATCGGGGGTACAAATAGGTGTACCCTGTTTCTATGAACATAGAGAAAAACCACGAATAGACCATACTGTGAATAAATAATATAACTTTTTTGAACTTTAAATAATGAATTGAACTGATATCTGAAAGATAAAAGGAAATTGTATATTGATATACAATCATTCATTCCACCCAGTTATATATCTAATGGAAATATTAGTGTTTTGGTTTATCATGAAGAGTGTGTGAGTTTTGCTTCAAAATGATTATGGAAATTCAAAATAATGTGTTTGGAAAGAAGTCTCATGAAAAGACCAGTCAAGAAACCCTGACAATACATGTGTTCTGAAGCAAGAAGTGATTAATGTTGAAACAAATGCCTATTAATTTGTGAACTTGTGGATGAAATGTATATCCTATGATGTGCAAAAACTGAAGAAACAATAATGTACCAGTGTCGAATACAAATGAATGACAAATTACGTATCATGTCCCATAGGAGTCTACTTGCATTGATGTTAGACTGGGTCAGTTACTGTTGTTAATTAGGATTTGTATGCACCTTTCACTGAAGTTAGTTTTAAGTACTTCAAAACAAATATGTATTTCAGGTGGATGAATATTTCTGATTATAATCTTGTGAAAAGTTGATTACAAATCCACATACATGAACATGAATGATATAGAGAGTGTATATTAGACACATATATTTTATATTTTGAAAAATTTGGAGAGTATATCTATATCTATATCTATATCTATCTATCTATCTGTATCTATCTATCTATCTATCTATCTATATATATATATATATATATATACACACACACACACACACAAACACAAACACACACACAACACTCACAGACATTAAAAAGTACCAATATAAATGCCAATCTGAATTCATCAGTAAATATATATCATCCACAGAGACAAAAATATTTATTTTCCTGAACATGAGTTTATGTATAAAGTTGTTCTACTAGGACGCTCTTTTATAGGTTGAATTTTCATTTCCAATAACATTTAGGAAGAGTGAACACTTCTCACAATTTGTATCTGCCAAGACTGCCACCTCACAAAAATGTACGTGTGATACCTGGTAGGATTCTATATATGCATATAAATATACATGTGTGAAGAGGCTACAGAAGAGGGAAACAAGAATTCACATATTTGTTAAGTTTAAAAACACATGGAGAACATTTCAATTAAAATTTGACTAGATTTATAACCCCTACCTTATATAATGCAAATGTTGAGTCCAACTATAGAACATGTCTCCTCTGAAGTGCTTGTATTTCTATTGTGTTGTGTTAATTTCCCCCATTATATTAGGATGAATAGTCTGAGTCTACTAGGTATGGGTTAGTGTCAGGGATTCAGTACTTCGAATGGAAAATTGGAAAATGAATCCAATGTGTATGTAAATATAGGCTGCACAAATATCCTCCCGCTCTCATCCAGAAAAATGCCTTCACATTACCTTCACCCCAAGTAAGAAAAAATTAGAGGAGAAGAGTTAAAAAATCAGTGAATACATATCTGGAATGGAAAATGCTCAGGAGTTCACAACCTTGGAGTTGGTAGAGGAGTTTCCAAAACTAGGGGACAGGGTCAACACTCCACAAACATGGAGCTCTGCTGGCCTAAAAACTTTTTGAGAAACTGCCTCTGAGCTTCCGCACTTGAAATATATGTTGTTTTCAGGAGATTTGGCTTCCTTTGTAGTGAGACCATCAAAGCTGGGTCTGCATCTATGTGACCTGGAGGACATGGTTTCTTATTTTTCAATGAACAAGATGAAGCAGTGCTGAATCCTCTTTTTGTAGGTAAACTGAGGCCACTGGGGACTAAGTGTCTCCCCGTGTGGACTGTGAAGCCATTTGTTCCTTCTCCTCTTTTTGTGGTGTTTTTGCTGCTGCACTGTGAGTTTGGTCTTTGTTTCACGAAATACTAGGAGATAAACTGGGACACAGTGCTGGAGGGAGTTCTGTCATGTGTGGTGGGTCAGGGTCTGTAAGAGAATGCACCAACTATGCTTCTATCTCTCACAGCTTGCCCCATTGTCCCCTTGTCCATATCAACCTGATTCTTAATTTTCCTCTGCTAACTCTCCATATAACAAGATGCATTTACATATAAGGGTCTGCTGGCTGCACCATGTCAGTTACAAGCCATTTGGAATCCAATGGTAGATCCACATGGCCCTACCACGGACGTTTTATCAAACACATCCCCACCACTGCTCTAGACCCACTACTCAGCAGGCTCCAACATACTGGCATCTCTGATCTACACCATTTTCATGAAACTCAGTAAATCAAGGCACTGTCTGGTATACTCATGATCAGCAACAGGACATCCAATGTTTCTCCAGTGCCACCTGGTCATAGGAATTTCAAAAATTTCATGATATTTATCTAGCCATTTTTCAAGCATGAAGTTGGAGGCACTGTGGGTTTCAATTCATACAGCAAACATTAAATGTTGAGGAAGCTCATTTCAATGAATTCTCTGGAGAAATCTCACAGGCAAGGCTTCCCAAAGAGTGGACAAAATGTCACATTAGGCCAGGCCCATTGAGGTCTACAATGTGAGGTCCATGTGTGTTTGACTCTCAACTATGGATGCCATTTCTTTAATAATAAAATCATGTGATATCCTTGCTGAGATTCCCAGGCCTCTGTGGAATTCCCCCCGTGGCGTAGGTCTCAGTTTCCAAGAGTGACTTTCATGCGTGGCCTCTTAAAATCCCAACAAAATTCATAGCAATGCTTCTCTGAGTTCAGTTCCAAAACCTAGTGTCTAAGGGGAATCACACTAGAGTTCAAGCCCACGTGGAACCAGTCATTTTTTCCAATGCCACACAAATGACCAAAATTAAAACCAAAACACTCACACATGGCCCTCATTTATTCCATATAGTCAATCATCTTAACCTCTGGCTGGAGGTTTCCAAGAGGGGTGCAGCCCAAGACAGTGTCCAAAATCAGCTCGTTTGCCCCTCATTTGCCTAAAGTCAGGGTAGCCTGGACACCGTTGCTGTGAACCAGGAGTGAACAAATAAGCCTGCCATTAATACTTCTGTGTTTCTCCAATTTGAGGGCTACTGATTTTAGGTATTGATTCTTTAGGTGATTTAGAGTCATGCGATAACACAAGCACCTCTGCAGGGCTTTGAAGAACTCATTTGACTCACAGAATCCCTATTCTCATTTGTTGGGGTGCAGGAACCTAACAGAGGAAGGCAAGAGACTTCATCCACAAAGAATGATATTTTTTGCCATTTTGGTTTTGGAATCTCACATGGGATCATTCTTCAGATCCATCAGGTGCTGAGAATCTAAGTCACAGCCACACACAGGTCCAAGAAGCTGATAAAGACACATCCCTTTCCAAAGCAATTAAGCAAAGAGCCACAGGTGAGGCCAATTCTTTTCCATTTGAAAACTGTTTTCTTCAGGCTTCACAAAGGGGTGGCCTGAGGCAAAGACTTTCCTGACATGCAGTGCAACATAAGAATAAGTAAGCAAAAGGCCCAAAGCAGGGTTTCTGCACTGAGACTTTCCTAGTCACACTGATATCTGAGTTTTCTGAGATGCTCACCATTCTCTTCAACTATCCTTTACATGGCCATGTCACAGAGCTTGGAGGTGGTACATATTTTGGACACAAATCCATGAGCCTATTCTGGAGAGTTTCCAGAATTCAGGAAGAAAACAACAACTTAGAAAGATAGCAGGTGTTGCACATCGATAAGACAAGCTGCAGTCCATTCATATATTGGGCAGGATGAATTATGGGAAGATTTATACTAGACAGGACACATCCATTAATGCATTCCCCTTTCTAATGTCTACATCAACGTACACAGTGGGATACACAGAAACAGGAAACACTCGCCGTGTCAAATGACTTACTAGAAACTGTCCACTCCAAACCAAAGAAAACGCCTTTCCTATCTATTCTCAGAACATGAGACAAAACAACAAACACACACCCACTCCCACAAAGGCACCTCCTTCCCCCAAGTAGGTCTGTGACTATCCGGAGTGTCCTCTGACTGGTGGGCCATAATATGTTCCCCCGAAATGGCCTGTCTTCTCTCAGATCTTGTTTCCTTTACCAACTCTGTGAAGATGTCAGGAAAAAGTGGTTAGCCACTACCTGTTTTCTCAGGAAAGGTCCATCTTCTGAGCTCTCCTGGCATTTGGCCATCCTCACATCACTAGGTACCAAGAAAACTGACTCTGTCCTTGGTAAATCCAAACAAGAGAGCCCACTGGGCCTAGGACTGGGACTGCCTCTGGGTGCCTGGCTTCTTGGATACCAAGTTCAGAGAGTTCCATCACCAAGGAAATGAGGTATGTCACAAATTTGGAACTGAATGAGGTCACTGCCTTGGCAACCACTTTGTCCTAACAGTTGCATCCAAGGGTAACATAAGATGGAGGTTGCCCCTACTTCCTGTGACACTTTCATAAGGTAGAATGTATATCAACCATTGGCACCCGGGAACAGCTCTCCACTCAGGCCTGGTTTGGTCCACCTTCTCTACAATAAGAAGAGAGAGGCAGATTCAGACACATCCCTTCATCCTGACCAGGTTGTTTGCCATGGAAGATGACTTTTGCTCTCTCAGGTGCTTCATACCTGCCTACAACTTCTCCAGGTATCATTTGTGCATGGACATTTGAGGTTCTCATCTGGTGGAAGGTCCCCAACTTTCCTGTATTGTAAGAACCACTCTGTCCCTGCTCTTCTGTAAAATGATTGAGGGAACAGTGTATACTTGGGGTTAAAAACAGGTTTGATTTGGGTGACGAATGATTCTGTGCGATGAATAATGTTATTGGGAACCTGCAATATTTACAAGAATATAGAGGTGAAATATAAGTATGAAAACAGAAATCTAGGTGTGATTTGAAGCCCAGAAGGTTTTTGCCCTTGATTGGGATACTTAGCTTTGAATTATGTTCTGCAAAGGTGTCTCAAATAATTCGAATTACAATGGCATAGGAAGTTGTACATTGGATGATTGAATTTAGAAGAGAACATCCAGTCAAAAAGGGATATTCAGTAGGATTAGGAAGATAGTCGGTAGGTTTAGGAAGAAGAGTGAGTATAGGATTTGGACCAAAAGTTCTTTAGCAATAGACTTTTGGTTATAGAGTGAATGTAAATGTCAGCACATATGAAGAGTCAGTCACTATGTTGAACTGGGGAAAATATGTAGAAAAGCAGATATCAATAGAAACATTACGAAATCATGCAAAGTATAAAGTGAGTGATAGAATTAGACATTTTCAACAGGGTTGAGTTTGAAAATATAAATTAGGAAAAAATAAATATGTATTCACCAATAGGATTGACAATTGACAGCATTAGGCAACCTGGACATGGATGTTTTAGAAATCAATGTTCACTTTCCATTTAGGCTTTGGTACAATCATAAGTGTGACCTTTCCATTTTTTGTCCAGAATATTACTGTGATAATGAGGTGACATGAGTATTTCTTTCACCATTTCTGGGAGCAATATATTGAAGATGTAAAGTTAGAATCGGGGGTACAAAGAGGTGTACCCTGTTTCTATGAACATAGAAAAAAAGCATGAATAGACCATATTGTGAATAAATAATATAATTTTTCAAATTTAAATAATGAATTGAACTGATATCTGAAAAATTAAAGGAAATCGTATATTGATATACAATCATTCATTCCAACCAGTTATATATCTAATGGAAATATTAGTGTTTTGGTTTATCTTAAAGAGTGTGTTAGTTTTGCTTCAAAATGATTATGGAAATTCAAAATAATGTGTTTGGAAAGAAGTCTGATGAAAAGACCAGTCAAGAAACCCTGACAATACATGTTTTCTGAAGCAAGAAGTGATTAAAGTTGAAACAAATGCCTATTAATTTGTGAACTTGTGGATGAAATGTATATCCTATGATGTGCAAAAACTGAAGAAACAATAATGTACCAGTGTCGAATACAAATGAATGACAAATTACATATCATGTCCCATAGGAGTCTACTTACATTGATGTTAGACTGGGTCAGATACTGTAGAATAATTAGGATTTGTATGCACCCTTCACTGAAGTTAGTAGTCAGTACTAGGAAACAAATATGTATTTCAGGTGGATGAATATTTCTGATTATAATCTTGTGAAAAGTTGATTACAAATCCACATACATGAACATGAATGATATAGAGAGTGTATATTAGACACATATATTTTATATTTTGAAAAATTTGGAGAGTATATCTATATCTATATCTATACCTATATCTATCTATCTATCTATCTATATCTATATATCTATATCTATATCTATATCTATATATATATATATATATATATATATATATACACACACACACACAAACACATACACACACACAACACTCACAGACATTAAAAAGTACCAATATAAATGCCAATCTGAATTCATCAGTAAATATATATCATCCACAGAGGCAAAAATATTTATTTTCCTGAACATGAGTTTATGTATAAAGTTGTTCTACTAGGACGCACTTTTATAGGTTGAATTTTCATTTCCAATAGCATTTAGGAAGAGTGAACACTTCTCACAATTTGTATCTGTCAAGACTGCCACCTCACAAAAATGTACGTGTGATACCTGGTAGGATTCTATATATGCATATAAATATACATGTGTGAATAGGCTACAGAAATTGGAAACAAGTATTCACATATTTGTTAAGTTTAAAAACACATGGAGAATATTTCAATTAAAATTTGACTAGATTTATAACCCCTACCTTATATAATGCAAATGTCAAGTCCAACTATAGAACATGTCTCCTCTGAAGTGCTTGTATTTCTATTGTGTTGTGTTAATTTCCCCCATTATATTAGGATGAATAGTCTGAGTCTACTAGGTATGGGTTAGTGTCAGGGATTCAGTACTTCGAATGGAAAATTGGAAAATGAATCCAATGTGTATGTAAATATAGGCTGCACAAATATCCTCCCGCTCTCATCCAGAAAAATGCCTTCACATTACCTTCACCCCAAGTAAGAAAAAATTAGAGGAGAAGAGTTAAAAAATCAGTGAATACATATCTGGAATGGAAAATGCTCAGGAGTTCACAACCTTGGAGGTGGTAGAGGAGTTTCCAAAACTAGGGGACAGGGTCAACACTCCACAAACATGGAGCTCTGCTGGCCTAAAAACTTTTTGAGAAACTGCCTCTGAGCTTCCGCACTTGAAATATATGTTGTTTTCAGGAGATTTGGCTTCCTTTGTAGTGAGACCATCAAAGCTGGGTCTGCATCTATGTGACCTGGAGGACATGGTTTCTTATTTTTCAATGAACAAGATGAAGCAGTGCTGAATCCTCTTTTTGTAGGTAAACTGAGGCCACTGGGGACTAAGTGTCTCCCCGTGTGGACTGTGAAGCCATTTGTTCCTTCTCCTCTTTTGTGGTGTTTTTGCTGCTGCACTGTGAGTTTGGTATTTGTTTCACGAAATACTAGGAGACAAACTGGGACACAGTGCTGGAGGGAGTTCTGTCATGTGTGGTGGGTCAGGGTCTGTAAGAGAATGCACCAACTATGCTTCTATCTCTCACAGCTTGCCCCATTGTCCCCTTGTCCATATCAACCTGATTCTTAATTTTCCTCTGCTAACTCTCCATATAACAAGATGCATTTACATATAAGGGTCTGCTGGCTGCACCATGTCAGTTACAAGCCATTTGGAATCCAATGGTAGATCCACATGGCCCTACCACGGATGTTTTATCAAACACCTCCCCACCACTGCTCTAGACCCACTACTCAGCAGGCTCCAAATACTGGCATCTCTGTTCTACACCATTTTCATGAAACTCAGTAAATCAAGGCACTCTCTGGTATACTCATGATCAGCAACAGGACATCCAATGTTTCTCCAGTGCCACCTGGTCATAGGAATTTCAAAAATTTCATGGTATTTATCTAGCCATTTTTCAAGCATGAAGTTGGAGGCACTGTGGGTTTCAATTCATTCAGCAAACATTAAATGTTGAGGAAGCTCATTTCAATGAAATCTCTGGAGAAATCTCACAGGCAAGGCTTCCCAAAGAGTGGACAAAATGTCATATTAGGCCAGGCCCATTGAGGTCTACAATGTGAGGTTCATGTGTGTTTTGACTCTCAACTATGGATGCCATTTCTTTAAGAGTAAAATCATATGATATCCTTGCTGAGATTCCCAGGCCTCTGTGGAATTCCCCCCGTGGCGTAGGTCTCAGTTTCCAAGAGTGACTTTCATGTGTGGCCTCTTAAAATCCCAACAAAATTCATAGCAATGCTTCTCTGAGTTCAGTTCCAAAACCCAGTGTCTAAGGGGAATCACACTAGAGTTCAAGCCCACGTGGAACCACTCATTTTTTCCAATGCCACACATATGACCAAAATTAAAACCAAAACACTCACACATGGCCCTCATTTATTCCATATAGTCAATCATCTTAACCTCTGGCTGGAGGTTTCCAAGAGGGGCGCAGCGCAAGACAGTGTCCAAAATCAGCTCGTTTGCCCCTCATTTGCCTAAAGTCAGGGTAGCCTGGACACCGTTGCTGTGAACCAGGAGTGAACAAATAAGCCTGCCATTAATACTTCTGTGTTTCTCCAATTTGAGGGCTACTGATTTTAGGTATCGATTCTTTAGGTGATTTAGAGTCATGCGATAACACAAGCACCTCTGCAGGGCTTTGAAGAACTCATTTGACTCACAGAATCCCTATTCTCATTTGTTGGAGGGCAGGAACCTAACAGAGGAAGGCAAGAGACTTCATCCACAATGAATGATATTTTTTGCCATTTTGGTTTTGGAATCTCACATGGGATCATTCTTCAGATCCATCAGGTCCAAGAAGCTGATAAAGACACATCCCTTTCCAAAGCAATTAATCAAAGAGCCACAGGTGAGGCCAATTCATTTCCATTTGAAAACTGTTTTCTTTAGGCTTCACAAAGGGGTGGCCTGAGGCAAAGACTTTCCTGACATGCAGTGCAACATAAGAATAAGTAAGCAAAAGGCCCAAAGCAGGGTTTCTGCACTGAGACTTTCCTAGTCACACTGATATCTGAGTTTTCTGAGATGCTCGCCATTCTCTTCAACTATCCTTTACATGGCCATGTCACAGAGCTTGGAGGTGGTACATATTTTGGACACAAATCCATGAGCCTATTCTGGAGAGTTTCCAGAATTCAGGAAGAAAACAACAACTTAGAAAGATAGCAGGTGTTGCACATCGATAAGACAAGCTGCAGTCCATTCATATATTGGGCAGGATGAATTATGGGAAGATTTATACTAGACAGGACACATCCATTAATGCATTCTCCTTTCTAATGTCTACATCAACGGACACAGTGGGATACACAGAAACAGGAAACACTCGCCGTGTCAAATGACTTACTAGAAACTGTCCACTCCAAACCAAAGAAAACGCCTTTCCTATCTATTCTCAGAACATGAGACAAAACAACAAACACACACCCACTCCCACAAAGGCACCTCCTTCCCCCAAGTAGGTCTGTGACTATCCAGAGTGTCCTCTGACTGGTGGGCCATACTATGTTCCCCCGAAATGGCCTGTCTTCTCTCAGATCTTGTTTCCTTGACCAACTCTGTGAAGATGTCAGGAAAAAGTGGTTAGCCACTACCTGTTTTCTCAGGAAAGGTCCATCTTCAGAGCTCTCCTGGCATTTGGCCATCCTCACATCATTAGGTACCAAGAAAACTGACTCTGTCCTTGGTAAATCCAAACAAGTGAGCCCACTAGGCCTGGGACTGGGACTGCCTCTGGGTGCCTGGCTTCTTGGATACCAAGTTCAGAGAGTTCCATCACCAAGGAAATGAGGTATGTCACATTCTTTGGAACTGAATGAGGTCACTGCCTTGGCAACCACTTTGTCCTAACAGTTGCTTCCAAGGGTTACATAAGATGGAGGTTTCTCCTACTTCCTGTGACACTTTCATAAGGTAGAATGTATATCAACCATTGGCACCCGGGAACAGCTCTCCACTCAGGCCTGGATTGTTCCACCTTTTCTACAATAAGAAGAGAGAGGCAGATTCAGACACATCCCTTCATCCTGACCAGGTTGTTTGCCATGGAAGATGACTTTTGCTCTCTCAGGTGCTTCACACCTGCCTACAATTTCTCCAGGTATCATTTGTGCATGGACATTTGAGGTTCTCATCTGGTGGAAGATCCCCAAATTTCCTGTATTGTAAGAACCCCTCTGTATCTGCTCTTCTGTAAAATGATTGAGGGAAGAGTGTATACTTGGGGTTAAAAACAGGTTTGATTTGGTGACGAATGATTCTGTGCGATGAATAATGGCATTGGGAACCTGCAATATTTACAAGAATATAGAGGTGAAATATAAGTATGAAAAAAGAAATCTAGGTATGCTTTGAAGCCCAGAAGTGTTTTGCCCTTGATTGGGATACTTAGCTTTGAATTATGTTCTGCAAAGATGTCTCAGATAATTTGATATACAATGGCATAGGACCTTGTACATTGGATGATTGAATTTAGAAGAGAACATCCAGTCAAAAAGGGATATTCAGTAGGATTAGGAAGATAGTCGGTAGGTTTAGGAAGACGAGTGAGTATAGGATTTGGACCAAAAGTTCTTTAGCAATAGACTTTTGGTTATAGAGTGAATGTAAATGTCAGCACATATGAAGAGTCAGACACTATGTTGAACTGGGGAAAATATGTAGAAAAGCAGATATCAATGGAAACATTACGAAATCAGGCAAAGTATAAAGTGAGGGATAGAATTAGACATTTTCAACAGGGTTGAGTTTCAATATATAAATTAGGAAAAAACAAATATGTAGTCACCAATAGGAGTGACAATTGACAGCATTAGGCAACCTGGACATGGATGTTTTTAGAAATCCATGTTCACTTTCCATTTAGGCTTTGGTACAATCATAAGTGTGACCTTTCCATTTTTTGTCCAGAATATTACTGTGATAATGAGGTGACATGAGTATTTCTTTCACCATTTCTGGGAGCAATATATTGAAGATTTAAAATTAGAATCGGGGGTACAAATAGGTGTACCCTGTTTCTATGAACATAGAGAAAAACCACGAATAGACCATACTGTGAATAAATAATATAACTTTTTTGAACTTTAAATAATGAATTGAACTGATATCTGAAAAATAATAGGAAATTGTATATTGATATACAATCATTCATTCCACCCAGTTATATATCTAATGGAAATATTAGTGTTTTGGTTTATCATGAAGAGTGTGTGAGTTTTGCTTCAAAATGATTATGGAAATTCAAAATAATGTGTTTGGAAAGAAGTCTCATGAAAAGACCCATCAAGAAACGCTGACAATACATGTGTTCTGAAGCAAGAAGTGATTAATGTTGAAACAAATGCCTATTAATTTGTGAACTTGTGGATGAAATGTATATCCTATGATGTGCAAAAACTGAAGAAACAATAATGTACCAGTGTCGAATACAAATGAATGACAAATTACATATCATGTCCCATAGGAGTCTACTTGCATTGATGTTAGACTGGGTCAGATACTGTAGAATAATTAGGATTTGTATGCACCCTTCACTGAATTTAGTAGTCAGTACTAGGAAACAAATATGTATTTCAGGTGGATGAATATTTCTGATTATAATCTTGTGAAAAGTTGATTACAAATCAACATACATGAACATGAATGAATTTAGAGAGTGTATACTAGACACATATATTTCATATTTGGAAAACTTTGGAGAGTATATCTATATCTATATCTATACACACACACACATACACACACACACACACACACAACAATCACAGACATTAAAAAGTACCAATATAAATGCCAATCGAAATTCATCAGTAAATATATATCATCCACATATGCAAAAATATTTATGTTACTGAACATGAGTTTATGTATAATGTTGTTCTTCTAGGACGCTCTCTTATAGGTTAAATTTTCATTTCCAACAGCATTTAGGAGGAGTGAACACTTCTCACAATTTGTATCTGCCAAGACATCCACCTTACAAAAATGTACGTGTGATACCTGGTAGGATTCTATCTATGCATATAAATATACATGTGTGAATAGGCTACAGAAATTGGAAACAAGTATTCACATATTTGTTAAGTTTAAAAACACATGGAGAATATTTCAATTAAAATTTGACTAGATGTATAAATCCTACCTTATATAATGCAAATGTCAAGTCCAACTATAGAACATGTCTCCTCTGAAGTGCTTGTATTTCTATTGTGTTGGGTTAATTATCCCCATTATATTAGGATGAATAGTCTGAGTCTACTAGGTATGGGTTAGTGTCACGGATTCAGTACTTCGAATGAAAAATTGGAAAATGAATCCAATGTGTATGTAAATATATGCTGCACAAATATCCTCCCGCTCTCATCCAATTTAGTGCCTTGACATTACCTTCACCCCAAGTAAGACACAATTAGAGGAGAAGAGTTACACAATCAGTGAATACATATCTGGAATGGAAAATGCTCAGGAGTTCACAACCTTGGAGGTGGTTTAGGAGTTTCCAAAAGTAAGGGGCATGGTAAACACTCCACAAACATGTAACTCTGCTGGCCTAAAACTTTTTGAGAAACTGCCTCTGAGCTTCCGCACTTGAAATATATGTTGTTTTCAGGAGATTTGGCTTCCTTTGTAGTGAGACCATCAAAGCTGGGTCTGCATCTATGTGACCTGGAGGACATGGTTTCTTATTTTTCAATGAACAAGATGAAGCAGTGCTGAATCCTCTTTTTGTAGGTAAACTGAGGCCACTGGGGACTAAGTGTCTCCCCGTGTGGACTGTGAAGCCATTTGTTCCTTCTCCTCTTTTTGTGGTGTTTTTGCTGCTGCACTGTGAGTTTGGTATTTGTTTCACGAAATACTAGGAGATAAACTGGGACACAGTGCTGGAGAGAGTTCTGTCATGTGTGGTGGGTCAGGGTCTGCAAGAGAATGCACCAACTATGCTTCTATCTCTCACAGCTTGCCCCATTGTCCCCTTGTCCATATCAACCTGATTCTTAATTTTCCTCTGCTAACTCTCCATATAACAAGATGCCTTTACATATAAGGGTCTGCTGGCTGCACCATGTCAGTTACAAGCCATTTGGAATCCAATGGTAGATCCACATGGCCCTACCATGGATGTTTTATCAAACACCTCCCCACCACTGCTCTAGACCCACTACTCAGCAGGCTCCAACATACTGGCATCTCTGTTCTACACCATTTTCATGAAACTCAGTAAATCAAGGCACTGTCTGGTATACTCATGATCAGCAACAGGACATCCAATGTTTCTCCAGTGCCACCTGGTCATAGGAATTTCAAAAATTTCATGGTATTTATCTAGCCATTTTTCAAGCATGAAGTTGGAGGCACTGTGGGTTTCAATTCATTCAGCAAACATTAAATGGTGAGGAAGCTCATTTCAATGAAATCTCTGGAGAACTCTCACAGGCAAGGCTTACCAAAGAGTGGACAAAAGGTCACATTAGGTCAGGCCCATTGAGGTCTACAATGTGATGTCCATGTGTGTTTTGACTCTCAACTATGGCTGCCATTCCTTTTAAAATAAAATAATGTAATATCCTTGCTGAGATTCCCAGACCTCTGTGGAAATCCACCCGGGGTCTAGGTCTCAGTTTCCAAGAGTGACTTTCATGCTTGGCCTCTTAAAATCCCAACAAAATTCATGGCAATGCTTCCCTGAGTTCACTTCCAAAACCCAGTCTCTAAGGGGAATCACACCAGAGTTCAAGCCCACGTGGACCCAATCATTTATTCCAATGCCACACAAATGAGCAACATTAAAACCAAAACACTTCCACATTGCCCTCATATTATTCCATATAGTCAATCAACTTAACTTCTGGCTGGAGGTTTCCATGAGGGGCGCAGCCCAAGACAGTGTCCAAAATCAGCTCCTTTGCCCCTCATTTGCCTAAAGTCAGGGTAGCCTGGACACCGTTTCTGTGAACCAGGAGTGAACAAATAAGCCTGCCATTAATACTTCTGTGTTTCTCCAATTTGAGGCATACTGATTTTAGGTATCGATTCTTTAGGTGATTTAGAGTCATGCGAAAACACAAGCACCTCTGCAGGGCTTTGAAGAACTCATTTGACCCAAAGACTTCCTATTCTCATTTGATGGAGTGCAGGAACCTAACAGAGGAAGGCAAGAGACTTCATCCACAATGAATGATGTTTTATGCTATTTTGGTTTTGGAAGCTCACATGGGATCATTCTTAAGATCCATCAGGTGCTGAGAACCTAAGTCACAGCCCCACACAGGTCCAAGAGTCTTATAAAGACACATCCCTTTCCAAAGCAATTAAGCAAAGAGCCACAGGTGAGGCCCATTCATTTCCATTTGAAAACTGTTTTCTTCAGGCTTCACAAAGGGGTGGCCTGAGGCAAAGACCTTCCTGACATTCAGTGCAACACAACAATAAGTAAGCAAAAGGCCCAAAGCGGGGTTTCTGCACTGAGACTTTCCTGGTCACACTGATATCTGAGTTTTCTGAGATGCTGGCCATTCTCTTCAGCTATCCTGTACATGGCCATGTCACAGAGCTTGGAGGTGGTACATATTTTGGACACAAATCCCTGAGCCTATTCTGGAGAGTTTCCAGAATTCAGGAAGAAAACAACAACTTAGAAAGATAGCAGGTGTTGCACATCGATAAGACAAGCTGCAGTCCATTCATATATTGGGCAGGATGAATTATGGGAAGTTTTATACTAGACAGGACACATCCATTAATGCATTCTCTTTTCTAATGTCTACAACAACGGACACAGTGGGATACACAGAAACAGAAACACTTGCCGTGTCAAATGACTTACTAGAAACTGTCCACTTCAAACCAAACAAACCGCCTTTCCTATCTATTCTCAGAACATGAGACAAAACAACAAACCCACACCCACTCCCACAAAGGCACCTCCTTCCCCCAAGTAGGTCTGTGACTATCCGGAGTGTCCTCTGACTGATGGGCCATACTATGTTCCCCCGAAATGGCCTGTCTTCTCTCAGATCTTGTTTCCTTGACCAACTCTGTGAAGATGTCAGGAAAAAGTGGTTAGCCACTACCTGTTTTCTCAGGAAAGGTCCATCTTCAGAGCTCTCCTGGCATTTGGCCATCCTCACATCATTAGGTACCAAGAAACCTGACTCTGTCCTTGGTAAATCCAAACAAGTGAGCCCACTGGGACTGGGACTGGGACTGCCTCTTGGTGCCTGCCTTCTTGGATACCAAGTTCAGAGAGTTCCATCACCAAGGAAATGAGGGATGTCACATTCTTTGAAACTGAATGAGGTCACTGCCTTGGCAACCACTTTGTCCTAACAGTTGCTTCCAAGGGTAACATAAGATGGAGGTTGCCCCTACTTCCTTTGACACTTTTATTAGGTAGAATGTATATCAACCATTGGCACCTGGGAACAGCTCTCCACTCAGGCCTGGTTTGGTCCACCTTCTCTACAATAAGAATAGAGAGGCAGATTCAGACACATCCCTTCATCCTGACCAGGTTGTTTGCCATGGAAGATGTCTTTTTCTCTCTTAGGTGCTTCATACCTGCCTACAACTTCTCCAGGTATCATTTGTGCATGGATATTTGAGGTTCTCATCAGGAGGAAGGTCTCCAACTTTCCTGTATTGTAAGAACCACTCTGTCCCTGCTCTTCTGTAAAATGATTGAGGGAACAGTGTATACTTGGGGTTAAAAACAGGTTTGATTTGGGTTACGAATGATTCTGTTCGATTAATAATGGTATTGGGAACCTGCAATATTTACAAGAATATAGAGGTGAAATATAATTATGAAAAGAGAAACCTAGTTATGATTTGAAGCCCAGAAGGGTTTTGCCCTTGATTGGGATACTTAGCTTTGAATTATGTTCTGCAAAGATGTCTCAGATAATTCGATATACAATGGCATAGGACCTTGTACATTGGATGATTGAATTTAGAAGAGAACATCCAGTCAAAAAGGGATATTCAGTAGGATTAGGAAGATAGTCAGTAGGTTTAGGAAGAAGAATGAGTATAGGATTTGGACCAAAAGTTCTTTAGCAATAGACTTTCGGTTATAGAGTGAATGTAAATATCAGCACATATGAAGAGTCAGTCACTATGATGAACTGGGGAAAATGTGTAGAAAAGCAGATATCAATGGAAACATTACGAAATCAGGCAAAGTATAAAGTGAGGGATAGAATTAGACATTTTCAACAGGGTTGAGTTTGAATATATAAATTAGGAAAAAACAAATATGTAGTCACCAATAGGATTGACAATTGAGAGCATTAGACAACCTGGACATGGATGTTTTTAGTAATCCATGTTCACTTTCCATTTAGGCTTTGGTACAATCATAAGTGTGACCTTTCCATTTTTTTTCCAGAATATTACTGTGATAATGAGGTGACATGAGTATTTCCTTCACCATTTCTGGGAGCAATATATTGAAGATTTAAAATTAGAATTGGGGGTACAAAGAGGTGTACCCTGTGTCTATTAAGATAGAGATAAAGCATGAATAGACCATACTGTGAATAAATAATATAACTTTTTTGAACTTTATATAATGAATTGAATTGATATCTGAAAAATTACAGGAAATCGTATATTGATATACAATCATTCATTCCATCCAGTTATGTATCTAATGGAAATATTATTGTTTGGTTTATCATGAAGAGTGTGTGAGTTTTGCTTCAAAAGTGATTATGGAAATCAAAAATAATGTGTTTGGAAAGAAGTCTCATGAAAAGACCTGTCAAGAAACCCTGCCAATACATGTGTTCTGAAGCAAGAAGTGATTAAAGTTGAAACAAATGCCTATAAATTTGTGAACTTGTGGATGAAGTGTATAACTTAAAATGTGTAAAAACTGAAGAAATAATAATGTACCAGTGTTGAGTACATATGAACGTCAAATTACATATCATGTCCCATAGGAATCTACTTGCATTGATGTTAGACTGGGCCAGTTACTGTAGAATAATTAGGATTTGTATGCACCATTCACTGAAGTTAGTTTTCAGTACTAGGAAATAAATATGTATTTCAGGTGGATGAATATTTCTGATTATAATCTTGTGAAAAGTTGATTATAAATCCACATACATGAACATGAATGAATTTAGAGAGTTTACATTAGACACATATATTTCATATTTTGAAAAATCTGCAGAGTGTACAGATATATTACACACACACACACACACACACACACACAAACACACAAAACACTGACAGACATTTAAAAGAAGCAATATAAATGGCAATAGAAATTCATCAGTAAATATATATCACCCACAGATGCAAAAATATTTATTTTACTGAACATGAATTTATGTATAATGTTCTTCTACTAGGAAGCTCCCCTATAGGTTGAATTTTCAGTTCCAACAGCGTTTAGGAGGTGTGAACTCTTCTCACAGTTTGTATATGCCAAGTCAGCCACCTCAAAATGTACGTGTGATACCTGGTAGGATTCTATATGTGCATATAAATATACAAGTATGAATAGGCTAAAGAGAAAGGGAAACAAGAATTCTCGTATTTTTTAAGTTTAAAAACTTATGGAGAACTTCTTCGATTAAAAGTTGACTAAATTTATAACTTTTACCTTATATAATGCAAAAGGCAAGTCCAACTATACAACATGCCTCCAATGAACTGCTTGTATTTCTATAGGTTTGGGTTATTTTTCTCTATCATATTAGGATGAGTTGTTTGAGTCTAGTAGGTATGGGTTAGTGTCAGGGATTCAATATTTCAAAATGAAAATTGGAAAATGAATCCAATTTGTATGCATATATATGCTGCACAAATATCCTCCCACTCTCATCCAGAACAATGCCTTGACATTACCTTCACCCCAAGTAAGACACAAGTAGAGGAGAAGAGTTAGAAAATCAGTGAACACATATCTGGAATGGAAAATGTTCAGGAGTTTGCAACCTTGGAGGTGGTAGAGGAGTTTCCAAAAGCAAGGGACAGGGTAAACACTCCACAAACATGGAGCTCTGCTGGCCTAAAAACTTTTTGAGAAACTGCCTTGAGATAGGGCACTTAAATATATGTTGTTGTCAGGAGATTTGGCTTCCTTTGTAGTGAGACCATCAAAGCTGGGTCTGCATCTATGAGACCTGGAGGACATTGTTTCTGATGTTTCAATGAACATGAGGCAGCAGTGCTGATATTTTTCTTTTTAGGTAAACTGTGGCCTCTGGGGTCTAAGTGTCTCCCCGTTGAACTGTGAAGCCATTTGACCCTCCTACACTTTTTGTGGGGTTTTTGCTGCTGCACTGGTAGTTTGGTATTTGCTTCATAAAATAGAAGGAGTTCAACTGGGACACAGTGCTGGAGGGAGTTCTGTCACGTTTGGTGGGTCAGGGTCTGCAGGAAAATGCACCAACCAATCTTCTATCCCTCAAAGCTTGCCCCATTGCATCCTTGTCCATAGCAACCTGATTCTGAACATTGCCCTGAATCCTCTCCATATAACAAGATGCCTTTACTTATAAGGGTCTGCTGGCTGCACCATGTAAGCCACAAGCCATTATTAAGCCAATGGAAGATACAAATTGCTCCAACACAGAAGTTTTATTACACTCCTGCCCACCACAACTCTAGGCCCACTTCTTAGGAGGCTGAAACTTACTGGGACCTCTGTTGTACACCATTTTCATAAAACCCAGTCAAGCAAGGCACTGTCAGGTACATCCATGATCAGCAGCAGGACATCCAAAGGTTCTCTAGTGCAACCTAGTCATGGGAATTTCAAAAATTTCATGGTATTTATCTAGACATTTTACAAGGATGAAGTTGGAAGCACTGTGGGTTTCAATTTTTTCAGGAACCATTAAATGGTGAGGAAGATTATTTCAATGAAAGCTCTGAAGAACCCTCACAGGCAAGGCTTCTCAAAGAGTGGACAAAAGGTCACATTAAGCCAGGCCCATTGAGGTCTACAATGTGAGTTCCATGTGTGTTTTGACTCTCAAATATGGCTGCCAAGTCTTTCGAATGAAATCATGTGATACCTTGGCTGAGATTCCCAGTGCTCTGTGCAAAGCCACTCTGGGGCTAGATCTCAGTTTCCCAGGGTGACTCTCATACATGGCCTCTTTAATCCCAACACAATACATGGCAATACTTTTCTGAGGTCAGTTTCTGAACTCAGTCTCTAAGGGGAATCACACCAAAGTTCAAGCCCAGGTAGACCCAGTTATGTCTTCCAACTGCCACACAAATATCCACAATTAAATCCAAAACACTCCCACATGTCACTCATCTTTTCTATATACCCACTCATCATAACCTCTGGCTGGAGGTTTCCATGAGGGGTGCTGCCCAAGACAGTGTCCAAAATAACCACCCTTGCCCCTCATTTGCCTAAAATCAGGGTGGCCTGGACATCCTTCCAGTGAACCATGAGTGATCAAATTGGCCGGCCATTAAGATGGCACTGCTTCTCCAATTTGAGGCCTACTGACTGTGGGGTTTAGAGTCTTTATGTGATTTGGAGTCATGAGAAAAATCAAGCACTTATGGGCTATCCTCTGCAGGGTTTTGAGGAACACATTTAAACCAAATGATCACTATTCTCACTTGATGAAGGTCAGGAACCTTACAGAGGAATGCGAGAGACTTCATCCAAAATGAATGCTCTTTTGTCCATTTTGGTTTTGGATGCACACATGGGATCTTTCTTTAGATCCATCAGGTGCTAAGAATCTAAGCCACAGACTCACACAGGGCCAAAAAGCTGATTCAGACGCATCCCTTTCCAAAGTAATTAAGCAAAGAGCCACAGGTGATGCCCATTAATTTCTATTTGAAAACTATTTCTTTTGACTCTACAAAGGTGTGGCCTGAGGCAAAGACGTTCTGACATTCAGGGCAACAGAACAATTGGTAAGCAAAAGGCCCAAAGCAGGGTTTCTCCATTAGAATTTTCTGGTCACACTCATATCTGAGTTTTCTTAGATGCTCCCATTCCTTTCAGCAATCCAGTACATGGCCAAGTCTCAGAGCTTGGAGGTGGTACATATTTTGGACACAAAACAATGAGACTATTCTGGAAATTGGCCAGAATTCAGGAAGAAAACAGGACCTTAGCAAGATTGTAGGAGTTGCCCACCCATAAGTCAAGCCACAGTCCATTCATAAATTGGGCAAGATGAATCTTGGGAAGCTTTCTACTAGTCAGGACACATACAATGATTCATTCTCTTTTCTAATGTCTAAAACCACGGACACAGTGGGATACACAGACAAAGAGACACTGGCCTTGTCAAACGACTTACCAGAAACAGTTCACTCCAAAACAAACAAACCGCCTTTCCTACCTATTCTCAGAACATGAGACAAAACCTCAAACCCACACCCACACACACAAAGGCAGCTCCTTCCCCCAAGTAGGTCTGTGACTATCAGGAGTGTCCTATGACAGGTGGGCCATACTATGTTCTGATGAAATCGCCTGTCCTGTGTCAGATATGGTCTCATTGGCCCAATCTGTGAAGTTGTCACTAGCCAGCTGTGAGCCACTACCTGCTTTCTCAGGAAAGGCCTCTCTTCAGAGCTTTCCTGACATTTGTCCATCCTCACATCAGTAGGTACGAAGAAAGACTGACTCTGTCCTTGTTAAATCCAAACAAGTGAGATCACTGGGACTGGGAATGGGACTGGCTCTGCGTGCCTGGCTTCCCGGATCCCAAGTTCAGAGAGTTTCATCACCAAGGAAGTGAGGTGAGATTACTTCCTTCAGGAATTTAATGAGGTCACTGCCTTGGCAACCACTTTGTCCTAACAGTAGCTTCCAATAGTCCTATGAGATGGAGGCAGCCCTTACTTCCTGTGACACTTTCATATGTTAGAATGGTATATCAACCATAGGCACCCAGGAACAGCTCTCCACACATGCCTGGTATGGTCCATCTTCTCTACATTAAGAAGAGAGGCTTATTCAGACAAAACCCTTCATTCTGGAAAGGTTGTTTGCGATGGAAGATGACTTTTGCTCTCTCAGGTCCTTCATAGCTGCCTAATCTTCTCCAGGGATCAAATCTGCATGGACCTTTGAGGTTCTCAGCAGGAGGCAGATCCCCTACATTCCTGTATTGTAAGATGAACTCTCTCGCTGCTCTTCTGTAACGTTAGATTGAGGGAAGAGTGTATGGTTAGGGTTATTAACATGTTCAATTTGGATTACGAATCATCCTGCAGGATGATTAATAGTATTGGGAACCTGCGATATTTATAAGATTATAGAGGTGAAATATAAGTATGAAAACAGAAATGTTGGTAAGATTTGAAGCCCAGAAGGGCATTAGGCCCTTGATTGGGATACTTAGCTTTTAATTACGTTCTACACAGATGTCTCAGATAAATTGATAATCAATGGCATAGGACCTTATACCTTGGATGTTTGATTTTAGAAGAGAACATCCACTCAAATTGAGATAGTCGGTGGGATTAGGAAGATAGTCGGTAGGTTTATAAAAAAGAGTGAGTATAAAATTTGGACAAAAATTTCTGTAGCAATAGGGTTTCGGTTATAGAGTGAATGTAAATGTCAGCACATGTGAAGAGTCAGTCACAATGATTAACTGGGGAAAATATGTAGGAAGGAAAATATCAATAGAGACATTATGAAATGAGGCAATTATATAGTGAGTGATAGGATTAGACATTTTCAACAGGGTTGAGATTGAGTACATAATCTTAGGAAGAAACAAATATGTAGTCACCAATAGGAATGACATTTGAAAGCATTAGGCAACCTGGATATGGATGTTTTTAGTAAGCCATGTTCACTTTCCATTTAGGATTTGGTACAATCATAAGTGTGACCTTTGCATTTTGTGCCCAGAAAATTATTGTGATCAAATATATATGTAGATCATATGATATGTGTATTTCTTCCACCATTTCTGGGAGCAATATTTGAGGACACATAAATTAGTATTGTGGGTACCAAGTGGTGTACCCTGTGTCTACGAATATAGAGATAATGCATGAATAGACCTTAGTGTGAATAAATAATATAACTTTTTTCACTATAAATAATGGATTGAATTGATATCTTAACATATATAGGAAATCATATATTGACATACAATCATTCACTCCAACCAGTTACACATATAATGGTAATCTTAGGGTTATTGTTTATCATGAAGTGTGTGTGAGTTTTGTTTCAAAAGTGTTTATGGAAATCGAAAATAATGTGTTTGGAAGGAAGTCTCATGAAAAGACCAGTCAAGAAATATGGAGGAATCCATGTGTTCAAAGCAGGAATTGATTGAAAGTGAAACAAATGCCTATAACTTTGCTATATTGTGGATGAAATATATATCCTGTGATGTGCATAAACTGATGAAATAGTAATGTACCAGTGTTGAATAAAAATGAAGGTCAAAGTACACATCATGTCCCATAGGAATCTACTTGCATTGATGTTAAACTGGTTCAGTTATTGTAGAAATATTAGGATTTCATGCATTATTCACCGTAGTTAGTTTTATTTTTTTTTCATTTTTATTTATAATTGTTCAAAACATTACATAGTTGTTGTTATATCATATTTCACACTTTGATTCAAGTGCATTATGAACTCCCATTTTTACCCCATGTACAGATTACAGAATCACATCATTTACACATCTATTGATTCACATATTGCCATACTAGTGTCTATTGAATTCTGCTGCCTTTCCTATCCTCTACTATCCCCCCTCCCCTCCGCGCCCCTCCCCTCTTCTCTCTCTACCCCCTCTACTGTAATAAATTTGTCCCCCTTGTATTATTTTTCCCTTTCTCCTCACTTTCTCTTGTATGTAATTTTATATAACCCTGAGGGTCTCCTTCCAATTCCTTGCAATTTTCCTTCTCTCTCCCTTTCCTTTCCACCTCTCATCCCGGTTTAATGTTAATCATCTTGTCATGCTCTTTGTCTCTCCTCTGTTCTTAGTTACTCTCCGTATATCAAAGATGACATTTGGCATTTGTTTTTTAAGGATTGGGTAGCTTCACTTAGCATAATCTGCTCTAATGCATTCCATTTCCCTCCAAATTCTATGATTTTTTTTCATTTTTCAATGCAGAGTAATACTCCATTGTGTATAAATGCCACAGTATTTTCTCCATTCTTTCATTGAAGGGCATCTAAGTTGGTTTCACAGTCTTCCTGTTGTGAATTGTTCTGCTATGAACATCGATGTAGCAGTGTCCCTGTAGCATGCTCTTTTTAGGTCTTTAGTGAATAGACTGAGTAGGGGAATAGCTGGGTCAAATGGTGGTTCCATTCCCAGCTTTCCAAGAAATCTCCATACTGCTTTCCAAATTGGCTGCACCAATTTGCAGTCCCACCAGCAATGTACAAGTGTACCTCTTTCCCCACATCCTTGCCAGAACTTGTTGTAGTTTGACTTCATAATGTCTGCCAATCTTACTGGAGTGAGATGGTATCTTAGGGTGGTTTTGATTTGCATTTCTCTGACTGCTGGAGATGGTGAGCATTTTTTCATGTACTTGTTGATTGATTGTAAGTCCTCATCTGATAAGTGTATGTTGAGGTCCTCAGCCCATTTGTTGATTGGGTTATTTGTTATCTTATTGTCTAATTTTTTGAGTTTTTTGTATACTCTGGATATTAGGGCTCTATGTGAAGTGTGAGGAGTAAAGATTTCTTCCCAGGATGTAGGCTCCCTATTTACCTCTCTTATTGCTTCTTTTGCTGCGAAAAAACTTTTTAGTTTATGTCCCATTTGTTGATTCTAGTTATTAACTCTTGTGCTATGGGTGTCCTATTGAGGAATTTGGAGCCCGACCCCACAGTATGCACATCGTAAGCAAATTTTTCTTCTATCAGACACTGTGTCTCTGATTTGATATCAAGCTCATTGATCCATTTTGAGTTAACTTTTGTGCATGGCAAGAGAAAGGGATTCAGTTTCAATTTGTTACATATGGATTTACAGTTTTCCAAACACCATTTGTTGAAGATGCTATCCTTCCTCCATTGCATGCTTTTAGCCCCTTTATCAAATATAAGATAGTTGTAGTTTTGTGGATTGGTTTCTGTGTCCTCTATTCTGTACCATTGGTCCACCGGCCTATATTGGTACCAGTACCATGCTATTGTTGTTACTATTGCTCTGTAGTATAGTTTGAAGTCTGATATCGCTCTACCGCCTGATTCACACTTCCTGCCTAGCATTGTTTTTGCTATTCTGGGACTTTTATTTTTCCATATGTATTTCATGATTGCTTTCTTTATTTCTACAAGAAATGCCTTTGGGATTTTGATTGCCATTGCATTAAACCTATAGAGAAATTTTGGTAATATCGCCATTTTGATGATGTTAGTTCTGCCTATCCATGAACAGTATATATTTTTACATCTTCTAAGATTT
The DNA here is from genome assembly GCF_048772815.1 of Callospermophilus lateralis. Taxonomy (NCBI): domain Eukaryota; kingdom Metazoa; phylum Chordata; class Mammalia; order Rodentia; family Sciuridae; genus Callospermophilus; species Callospermophilus lateralis. The sequence continues at coordinate 501,844 of NW_027511494.1, forward strand.
TCTTATATTTCTCTCTTTAGGGTTCTGTAGTTTTCATTGTATAAGACTTTCACCTCTTTTGTTAGGTTGATTCCCATCTTTTTTTTTTTTAGGATATTGTGAATGGAGTGGTTGTTCTCATTTCCATTTCAGAGGATTTGTCGCTGATATAGAGGAATGCCTTTGATTTATGTGTGTTGATTTTATATCCTGTCACTTTGCTGAATTCATTTATTAGCTCTATTAGTTTCTTTGTAGACCCTTTTGGGTCTGCTAGGTATAGAATCATGTCTTCTGCAATAGTAATAATTTAAGTTCTTCTTTTCCTATTTTTATGCCTTTAATTTCTTCCGTCTGTCTAATTGCTCTGGCCAGTGTTTCGAGAACTGTATTGAACAGAAGTGGTGAGAGAGGGCATCCCATTCTTGTTCCAGATTTTAGAGGGAATGCCTTCAATTTTTCTAGATTCAGAATGATGCTAGCTTGAGGCTTAGCATAGATTGCTTTTACAATATTGAGGTATGTTCCTGTTATTCCTAGTTTTTCTAGAGTTTTGAAGATAAAGGGATGCTGTACTTTGTCGAATGCTTTTTGTGCATCTATCGAGATGATCATATGGTTCTTATTTTTAAGTCTATTGATGTGGTGAATAACATTTATTGATTTTCGTATATTGAACAAGCCTTGCATTCCACGGATGAATCCTACTTGATCATGGTGCACAATTTTTTTAATATGTTTTTGTATCTGATTCGCCAGAATTTAATTAGGGATTTTTGCATTTAGGTTCTTTAGGGATATTGGTCTGTAGTTTTCTTTGTTTGAAGTGTTTATGTCTGGTGTAGAAATTAGGGTGATATTGGCCTGGTAGAATGAATTTGGAAGATCTCCCTCTTTTTCAGTTTCCTGAAATAGCTTGATAAGTATTGGTATTAGTTCATATTTAAGGGTTTGTAAAACTCTGCTGTATACCCATACTGTCCTGGTCTTTTCTTAGTTGGTAATCTTTGGATGGTTTCTTCTATTTCCTCAATTGATATTGGTCTGTTTAGGTTGTCTATATCCTCCTGACTCAATCTGGACAGATCATATGACTTAAGAAATTTTTCGATGCCTTCACTATCTTCTATTATATTGGAGTATAACGAATCAAATTAATTTCTTATTATCTTCTGTATTTCAGAAATATCTGCTGTGATTTCCAGGGGGTGACAAATAACTTGTGTAGATTGATACAGCAGGAGTGGAAGCCGTTTATTGTAGAATCCGAGCGATATTTATACATTTTATAAAGCTTATCTAATTAGCATAAAATAGATACAGCAGTCAACCAATAAGGAATCTCCACACTTAATGGCTTGCTTTTGTTACTTCAAAAACCATTCCCTATGGCATTTGGAGGGCGCCATCCAGACTTGTTTAGAGACCCTAACATTTCTCTGGCAAAATACCAGGTGCCATGCTGATTTGTTTATAGACCTTAACATGTGATATTGACTTTTTCATCCCATATGCTAGTAATTTGAGTTTTCTCTCTTCTTCTTTCATTAGCATGGCTAAGGGTCTGTCGATTTTATTTATTTTTTCAAAGAACCAACTTTTAGTTTCCTCAATTTTTTCAATTGTTTCTTTTGTTTCGATTTCATTAATTTCAGCTTTGATTTTAATTAAATCTTACCTTCTACTTATTTTGCTGTTGTTTTCCTCTTCTTTTTCTAGGATTCTGAGATGAAGTATGAGATCATTTATTTGCTGTTGTTTTTTTCTTTTTTTAAGGAATGAAATCCAAGCAATGAATTTTCCTCTTAGAACGGATTTCAATGTGTCCCATAGATTCTGATATGTTGTGCCTGTGTTTTCATTTATCTCTAAGAATTTTTTAATTTCCTCCTTTATGTCTTCTATAACCCATTGTTCATTCAGTAACCTGTTGTTCATTCTCCAAGTGATGCATGATTTTTCCTTCCTTCTTTTATCATTGATTTTTAGTTTATATTCCATTATGATCAGATAAGATGCATGGTATTATCTCTACTGCTTTATATTGTCTAAGAATTGCCCTGTGACATAATATATGATCTATTTTTGAGAAGGATCCATGTGCTGCTGAGGAAAAATGTAACTGCTTGATGTTGTGGAGTATATTCTATATATGTCAATTAAGTCTAGGTTATTAATTGTGTTATTGAGTACTATAGTTTTCTATTTCAACTTTTGTTTGGAAGACCTGTCCAGTGGTGAGAGAGGTGTGTTGAAGTCTCCCATGATTATTGTATGGTGGTCTATTAGACTCTTGATCTTGAGAAAAGTTTGTTTGATGGACATACCTGCACCATTGTTTGGGGCATATATATATTTATAATGGTTATGTCTTGTTGCTGTATGGTTCTCTTGAGCAGTATATAGTGTCCCTCTTTATCCCTTTTGATTAACTTTGGCTTGAAATCTATTTTATTTGATATGAGTATGGACACTCCTACTTGTTTCCGAAATCCATATAAGTGATATGATTTTTCCCAACCTTTCCCCTTCAGTCTATGTATGTCTTTTCCTATCAAATGCGTCTCCTGGAGGCAGCATATTATTGGGTCTTGTTTTGTGATCCATTCTACTAGCCTCTGTCTCTTAATTGGTGAGTTTAAGGCATTAACATTTACAGTTATTATTGAGATAATGGTTGTTCTTCCAGCCCTATTTGTTTATTTATGTTATTAAACATGGATTGTTTTCTTCTTTGATTATTTCCCACTTTTACTGTACTACATCCCACTGTTGGTTTTTATTGTTATTTCCCTTTCTTCTTCCTGTAATATTTTCCGAGGATGTTTTGAAGAGATGGTTTTCTAGCTACAAATTATTTTAACTTTTTTTTATCATGGAAGGTTATAATTTTATCTTCCATCCTGGAGCTTAATTTCACTGGATACACAATTCTTGGTTGGAATCCATTTTCTTTCAGTGTTTGAAAAATGTTATTCAAGGATTTTCTAGCTTTCAGAGTCTGTGTTGAAAGATCAGCTGTTATCCTGATTGTTTTACCCCTAAATGTAATCTGCTTTTTTTCTCTTGTAGCATTTAAAATTCTCTCCTTATTGTGTACGTTGGGCATCTTCATTATAATGTGTCTAGGTGTGGATCTCTTATGATTTTGCACATTTGGCGTCCTGTAGGCTTCTAGGACTTGGGAGTCAGTCTGATTCTTCAAGTCTAGGAAGTTTTCTCGTATTATTTCATTGAATACATTCCTCATTGCTTTGGTTTTAACCTCTATACCTTCCTGTATTCCAATGACTCTTATGTTTGGTCTCTTTATGTTATCCCGTATTTCTTGGATATTCTGTTCATGGTTTCTTAACAGTCTTGCTGAGCTGTCTATGTTCTTTTCAAGTTGGAATACTTTGTCTTCATTTTCTGATGTTCTATCTTCTAAGTGTTCTACTCTGCTGGTAGTCTTCTCAATTGAGTTTTTTTAGTTGGTTTATTGCTTTCTGCATTTCTAGGATTTCTGTTTGTTATTTTTTACAACCTCTATCTCTCTGTATAGCTGATCTTTTGCTTCTTGGATTTGTTTATGTAATTCATTGTCGAAGTGATCTTTCATTGTCTGATTTTGCTGTCTAATGTCTTCCTTGAGACTCAAGATCATCTGAAGCATGTATATCCTGAGTTCTTTATCTGACATTCCATCTGCTGCAGCTATTACCCGTGGACCCCTGGGGTGTTCTGCCGATCGGTCGCAGGTCTGCCTACCTTGTAGGTGCTGGCAGCGGCTCTGCTCTGCCCCTATTCCAATTGGGGTGACGTGACTACCATGCAGGTGTGTTGCTGGTCCTGTTCCGCCAGTTTGTCGCAGGTCTGCCTGCCTTGCGGGCACGGGCAATGGATCTGCTCTGCTCCTATTCCAAATGGGGTGAAGTGTCTGCCGTGCCGGCAGGGCGATGGACCTCTTCTGCCAGTCAGGTGCAGGTGTGCCTACCTTGCGGGCGCGGGTGATGGCTCTGCTCTGCCCCTACTCCAATTGGGGGGTCGTGACTACCATGCCGGCAGGTTGCTGGGCCTGTTCTGGGTGCGGGCGAAGGCTCTGCTCTTCCCCTACTAATATTGGGGTGACCTGACTACCATGCGGGTGGGCCACTGGGATTGTACTAGGTGCGGGAGAAGGCTCTGCTCTGCAACTACTCCAATTCGGTTGATGTGACTACCACGCCTGCGGGTCGCTGGGCCTGTTCTGGGCAAGGGCGGCGGCTCTGCTCTGCCTCTATTCCAATTGGGGTGACGTGACTACCATGCAGGTGTGTCGCTGGACCTGTTCCGGGCGTGGGCGGCGGCTCTGCTCTGCCCCTCTGGCTTGATGACAAAGTGAGAGAGACCCGGGTGTTTGTGACTCACTTTCTTTACCAGGAGACCAACTGTTTCTGTCACCGCTGGTATCAATGAGGTTATCTCCTCTGCTGCTTTCTGATGACATCAGATCTCTGCCATGTTGGTATCCCATGCAAAAGGCAGCATTTCGTTCCCTTTGCTGGGTGACTAAAGCAATCGGTGAGTCTTGACCGGCATTCACAAGCCCCGTCTCAATCCTGTTGCCACTGCCTATGAAGGTCGGTTGATATTTACTGATATTCAGCAAGACCCAGACCGAGAAGCAGTTTCCGCCGGTTCTTTAGCCCTGGGCCAGATCAGTTCCTGGAGGCGGAATTCGGCCGCTCGGGGCTCGGTGTATGTTCTAATAGAAGCAGGCTCCAAGACGCAGTTTCTGCGGGTTCTTTACCACTGAGCCTGAGTAATTTGTCTGCAACACAAAGGTGAATGGCATCCTGAAATTACCTGTTCTATAGCTGAATAAGCTGCGATCAGTCGAAAACAGGGATGATGAAGTCACCTCTCCATGATGGTGGCCGCTGGGTTCCTCTGTGGTCTGACGGGTGTGGAGAAACGAGTTGGACTGCATGCTTTCCCGTCTCAAACCCAGAATTCAGCACTGAGCACAGTGATTGCATACCTGGCAGGAGCCCACAATACCTGCACCGCTGTATATTTGCCTTGCTATCTCGTCGTTTCCCAGCACGTGCCACAGACTCTAGCCACGGAGCGATTTCCTGAATAAGTCGCATGACCTTCTGTGAGGACAAATCACTCGCGTTTGAGCCCCCGTAGCTGATCCTCCTGAGATGGAAATATGTACACTTGGTTTTGGAGAACCACAATTTTGCTGGAAATTCCTAACAAGATAGGTTTTAGCCATTCTAACTCGTCATTCTCCCTCACAGTGACGCAGTACATGGGGGTGATGCACTCCCTTCGCAGCCATCATATGATCCCCTGAAGTTAGTTTTCAGTACTAGGAAACAAATAAGTATTTCAAGTGGATGAATATTTCTGAGAATAATCTTTTGAAAAGTTGATTATAAATCCACATACATGAATATGAATGAATTTAGGGAGTGTATAATAAGAAAAATATACTTCATATTTTGAAAAATCTGCAGAGTGAAAAAAAATATATATATATACATACACACAGAGACATTAAAAAGTAGCATTATGTATGCCAATCGAAATTCACCATGAAATATATATCATCCACAGATAGAAAAATATTCATTTTAATGAACATGGATTTATGTCGTTCAACTAAGAAGCTCACCCGTATGTTGAATTTTCAGTTCCAACAGCATTAAGTAGGAGTGATCTCTTCTCACAATTTGTATCTGCCAAGCCAGCCACCTCACAAAATGTACGAGTGATACCAGGTAGAATTCGATATGTGCTTATAAAAATACATGTGATGAATAGGCTACAGAGAAAGGGAGACAGTTATTCACATATTTGTTAACTTTTAAAACACATGGAGAACTATTTCAATTAAAATTTGCTAGATTTATAACACCTACCATTTATCATACGAAAGGCAAGTCCAACTATACACCATGCCTCCTGTGAACCTCTTGTATTCCTATTCTGTTTGGGTTATTTTTCTCCATAATATTAGGATAAAAGTCAAAGTCTATTAGGGTATGTGTTAGTGTCAGGGATTCAGTATTTCGAATGGAAAATTTGAAAATGTATCCAATGTGTATGCAAATATGTGCTACACAAAAAACTTCCCACTCTCATTCAGAACAATGCCTTGACATTACCTTCGCCCCACATAAGACACAATTAGAGGAGAGGAGTTAGAAAATCTGTGAATACATATGTGGAATGGAAAATGCTCAGGAGTTCACAAATTTGGAGGTGGTAGAAGAGGTTCCAAAAGTAAGGGACAGGGTAAACACTCCACAAACATGAAGTTCTGCCAGCCTGACATCTGGAGAAACTGCCTCTAAGGTTTGGCAATGAAATATATGCTGTTGTCAGGAGCATTAGCTTCATTTGGAGTGACACCATCAAAGCTGGGTCTTCATCTATGTGACATGGATGACATTGTTTCTTATTTTCCAATGAACATGAGGCAGCAGTGCTGAATTTTCTATTTGTATGTAACTTGTGGCCACTGGGGTCTAAGTGTCTCCCCGTGTGCACTGTAAATCCATTTGGTCATCCTCCACTATTCATGGTGTTTCTTGCTGCTGCACTGGGAGTTTGGAATTTGCTTCATGAATTACAAAGAGTTCAACAGGGACACAGTGCTGAAGTGAGTTCTGTCAATTGTGGTGGGTCGGGTTCTACAGGAGAATGCACCAACCAGGCTTCTATCCCACATTGCTTGCCCCATTGACCATAGCAACCTGATTTTGAACATTGCCCTGAAACCTCTCCATATAACAATATGCTTTTACATATAAGAGTCTACTGGCTGCAAAATGTCAGTCACAATCAATTTGCAAGCCAATGGCAGATCCACATGGCCCACCACAGATGTTTTATCACCCACCTGCCAACCACTGCTCTAGGACAACTACTCAGCAGGATCCAACTTACTGGCATCTCTGTTCTACACCATTTTCATAAAACCAAGTCAATCAGGGCACTGTCTTACATACTCATGATCAGCAACAGGACATCCAAATGTTCTCCTGCCACCCGGTCATGGGAATTTCAAAAATTTTTATGGTATTTATCTAGCCAATTTTCAAGAAAGAAGTTGGAGGCACTGTGGGTTTCAATTTATTCAGGAACCATTAAATGGTGACTAAGCTCATTTCAATGAAAACTCTGGAGAATTCTCACAGGCAAGGCTTCCCAAAGAGTGGCCAAGATGTCAGATTAAGCCAGGCCCATTTAGGTCTACAATGTGAGGTCCATGTGTGTTTTGACTCTCAAAAATGGCTGCCAAGTCTTTAAGAATAAAATCATGTGATATCCTGGATGAGATTTCCTGTGATCTTTGGAAAGTCAACTTGGGCCTAGATGTCACTTTCCAAGGGCAACTCTCATGCATGGCCATCTAAAATCCCAACACAATTCATGGCAATACTTCTCTGAGATCAGTACCAGAACTCAGTCTCTAAGGGGAATCACACCAGAGTGCAAGCCCAGGTGGACCCAGTCATCTCTTCCAACCACCATTCAAATGTCCACAATTAAAACCAAAACACTCCCACATGGCCCAAATCTTCTTCCATATAGACACTCATCATAACCTGTGGCTGGAGGTTTCCATGAGGGGAGCAGCCCACGTCAGTGTCCAAAATAAGCTTCCTGCCCCTCATTTACCTAAAGTCAGGGTGGCGTGGACACCCTTCCTGTAAACCAGGAGTGATCAAATAGGCCTTCCTTTAATACTGTTTGGCTTATCCACCTTGAGGACTACTGACTTTGAGGTTTAGATTCTTTAAGTGAATTGGAGTCATGAGAAAAAACAAGCATCTATGGGCTAGCCTCTGCTGGGTTTTGAAGAACTTATTTGACCCAAAGGATCCCTGTTCTCACTTGATGGATTTCAGGAACCTACCAGAGGAAGGCAAGAGAGTTAATCAACAATATCTGATCTTTTTGCCATTTTGGTTTTGGATGCATGCATGGGATCTATCTTTAGATCCATCAGGTGCTGAGAATCTAAGACACAGCCTCACACAGGGCCAAGAGACTGATTCAGACATATCCCTTTTCAAAGCAATTAAGCATGGATCCACAGGTGATGCCCATTTATTTGCATTTGAAAACTGTTTTCTTCAGGCTTCACAAAGTGGTGGCTTGAGGCAAAGATCTTCCTGACATTCAGGGCAACAGAACAATAGGTAAGCAAAAGGACCAAAGCAGGGTTTCTCCACTGAGACTTTCCTGGTCAACTGATATCTGAGATTTCTGAGATGCTAGCCATTCCCTTCAACTATCTAGTACATGGCCATGTCACAGATATTGGAGGTGGTACATATCTTGGACACAAAACCATGATACTATTCTGGAGTGTTGCCAGAATTGAAGGAGAAAACAGGAAATTATGAAGCTAGTAGGTGTTGCCCATCTATAAGGCAAGCCTGAGTCCACTCATATATTGGGCACAATGAATGCTGGCAAGCTTGCTAGTAGACAGGAAACATCCATTGATCCATTCTCTCTTCTAATGTCTACAATCATGAACACAGTGGGATACACAGACACTCGCATTGTCAAAGGACTTACTAAAAATAGTCCACTCTAAACCAAACAAACCGCCTTTCCTACCTATTCTGAGAACATGAGACAAAACCACAAAATCACACCCACACCTAAAAAGGCACCTCCTTCCCCCAAGTAGGTCTGTGACTCTCCGGAGTGTCCTCTGACTGGTGGGCCATACTATGTTTCCCCAAAATGACCTCTCCTGTCTCAGTTCTGGTCTGCATGGCCAACTCTGTGAAGTTGTCAAGAGCCAGTGGTGAGACACAACCTGCTTTCTCAGGAAAAGCCCCTCTTCAAAGGTTTCCTGGCATTTCGTCATCCTCACATCTGTAGGTTCCAAGAAAGACTGACTCTGTCCTTGGTAAATCCAAACATGTGAGACCACTGGGACTGGGACAGGGACTGTGTCTGGGTGACAGGGACTATCTCTGAGTGCCTGGCTTCCTGGATCCCAAGTTCAGAGAGTTTTATCACCAAGGAAGTGAGGTGAGGTCACTTTCTTCAGGATCTGAATTATGTCACTGCCTTGACAACCACTTTGCCCTAACAGTTGCTTCCAAAAGTCCCATGAGGTGGAGGCTGCCCCAGTTTTCCTGTAACACTTTCACAAGTTAGAATGTCATATCAATCATAAGCACCCCGGAACAGCTCTCCACACAGAACTGGTTTGGTCCATCTTGTATACATTAAGAAGAGAGAGAATGATTCAGACACAACCCTTCAACCCGACCAGGATGATTGCCATGGAAGATGACTTTTGCTTTCTGAGGTCGTTCATAGCTGCCTTCATCTTCACCAGGGATCATTTGTAAATGAACATTTGAGGTTCTCAGCAGGTGAAGATACCCTACATTCCTGTATTTTAATACCAACTCTGTCCCTGCTCTTCGGTAAAGTTAGTGTATGGTTAGGGTTAATTATATGTTCGATTTGGGTTAGGAATCATTCTGCAGGATGAATAAAGGGATTGGGTACCTGCGATATTTATAAGAATATATAAGTGAAATATATGTATGAAAACGGAAATCTAAGAAAGATTTGAAGCCCAGAAGGGCATTGGGCCCTTGATTGGGATACATAGTGTTGAATTACGTTCTGTACAATTGTCTCAGTTAAATCAATATACAATGGCATAGGACCGTGTACCTTGAATGATTGAATGTAGAAGAGAACATCCAGTCAAAAAACGATAGTCGGTAGGATTAGAAAGATAGTCGGTAGGTTTAGGAAGAAGAGTGAGAATATGATTTGGAATAAAAAGCTTATTTAGCAATAGGGTTTCGTTTAGAGAGTGAATGTAAATGTCAGTACATGTGAAGAGTCATTCACAATAATGAACTGGGGAAATTATGTAGAAAAGCAAGTATCAATAGCGACATAACAAAATCAGGCAAAGTATAAATGAGTGATAGGATTAGACATTTTCAACAGGGTTGAGTTTGAATATATAATCATAGGTAAAAACAAATATGTTGTCACCAATGGGATTTACATTTGAGAGCATTAGGCAACCTGGACACGGATGTTATTAGTTATCCATGTTCACTTTCCTTTTAGGCTTTGGTACAATCATAAGTGTGACCTTTACATTTTTTTTGTTCAGAATATTACTGTGGTAAAATGTATATGTAGATCAGGTAACATGAGTATTTCTTTCACTATGTCTGGGAGCAATATTTTGAAGACATATACATTAGTATTAGGGGTACAAAGAGGTGTACCCTGTGTCTATGAATATAGAGATAATGCATGAATAGACGATAATATGAATAAATAATGTAACTGGTTCCACTTTAAATAATGGATTGAATTGAAATCTGAAAATATATAAGAAATCTTATATTGATATATAATCATTCATTCCAACCAGTTATATATCTAATGGTAATATTAGGATTATGGTTTATCATGAAGGGTGTTTGAGTTGTGCTTTATAAGTGATGATGTTAAACGAAAATAATGTGTTTGGAAAGAAGTCTCATGAAAAGACCAGTCAAGAAACATAGAAGAATCATGTGTTCTGAATCAGGAAGTGATTGATCGTGAAACAAATGCCTATAAATTTTCTAACTTGTGAACGAAATATATATCCTATGATGTGCATTAACAGAAGGAGTAGTAATGTACCAGTGTTGAATAAAAATGAAAGTCAAAATACACATCATGTCCCCTAAGAATATACTTGCATTGATGTTAAACTAGCTCAGTAACTGTAGAAATATTAGGTTTTGTTTGCACCTTTCACTGAATTTAGTTTTCAGTACTAGAAAACAAATATGTATTTCAGGTGGATGATTATTTCTGAGAATAATCTTGTGGAAAGTTGATTATAAATACACATATATGAATATGAATGAATTTAGGGAGTGTATAATAAGACACATATATTTCATATTTTAAAAAATCTGGAGAGTGTATATATATATATATATATATATATATATATATATATATATACACTCTCATACATACACACTCACATGCACAGATATAAAAATTAGCAATACAGGAGATCCATCATGAAGGCAGGCATGGAAAAATCAAGTCTCTGACCTCTTCAGCTGAGCGGGCATAGGGAGTCGTAAACTGTCTAAATGCTGTTTGCTCAGAATCAGTAGGCAATGTTGACCTGATGTGGATCTGGGGCGAACATTCTGGGCCCCTCAGAACACACACCGAGCCTGGATCGGCTGCATTCAACCTCCGGTTTGCCTGGTTCTCGTGACTCAGCACTAAGATCCCTCTGAAATAACTGTTCGGCCCTTCTGAACTTTCAGAGGTAAAAGCCAACCAACCCTTCAAAAGCAGTGGCCACAGGATTGAAACGGCGCTTGGGAGAGACAGTCAGGACCCACCCGTTGCGTTGGTTACCTTGCAAAGGGAACAAACGGTCACCATTTGCATGGGATACCACCATAGCATAGAAATGACGTCACGGGCAGAGGAGATAACTTCATTAAAACCAGCGTGACAGGTGTGTAATCCCCTAACCATCTCTCTCAACACAGCGGGGAAACCTTAAGGGCCCCTCCCAGCTCAGCCTTAAGGGCCTCTCCCAGCTCTTCCGTGAGCACGATAGCCAGACCTAGGGAATCAGGATTGGCTCGGGACTAGCGCGTGGAATTCCCGGCTCCTGATCCCACAAGTGCTGACAATTGAGGTCTCTTACACCACGTACCGGGGGGATGGCTCCCAGAGGGCAAGAAAATTCGCTGGGGGTCCTCAGATCCAAGCTCTACAAAACTAGGGTCTGAGGGAGGCAAAAAGGGAGAGTGTGCCCAGGCATTCATGAAAACAGGGCTGCCAGGAGTAGAGTTCTGGCTTGTAACCACTATTGTGGTGAGCGTCACAGGTGAGCAAGGCATGGCTTGAGGAAGCACAAGAGAAGGCCCTAGGCACTCAGGATTGGAGATCCGCCAAGTCTGGGAGGAAGAGCTGCTGCACAGTGATTGGTTCCCACTTATTCAGAGGAGAAGCTTGGCCCAGTGCACACAGCTCCACCTACTGAAAGAGAAGTTAATTGAACTCTATGACTGCATTTATTATTATTATTTTTTTAATTTATATTTTTTCTATTTCTTTCATTTTTATTTTTGTTGTTGTTCTTTAACTTTTTTTAATGTTTTTATTTTTTTTTATTTTATCATTATTATTATTAATATTATTTTAAATTTTAATTTTCATCTTTTAATTATAATTATTATTTAAATTTTTTTTCTTTATTTATTTTCTATTTTTCTTTTGTCTTTTCATTTCTTTTCAATTTTCTTATTCCCCCTTCCTTGAATTCTACCTGCCTACTCTCATTCTCTTTAGTGACTTCTTCCCTTCCCTTCTAATATCTTTCCTCCGAAGCATCAAATAAATTTATAAGAGTAAGCAGTAACTCAGCAGTCAAACAAAACAAGAAGTAACATGAGCAGCATAAAAAAACAAGGAAGAAAAGGAGTACAAACAACAATGGATAGCCTAAATATTCAGAAGGAATCATCAGAAAAATGGTCATATAAAGAACTCAAGGAATACCTTAGACAGATGGAATGGAACCTTAAAGAGGATACGAGACATCAAAACCAAACAGTGAAAGAACACATTGAAAATGAATTACATAAACAGATATAAAAAGAAATTAAGCATCTTTATTAGGAGATAGAGATTATAAAAAAATCAAACAATAATTCTAGAAATGAAGGAAATGATAAACCAAATTAAAAACTCAATTGAGAGTATCACTAACAGAGTGGAGCGAGTAGAAGACAGAATGTCAGATAATGAAGACAAAATATATCATCTTGAAAAAAGTCTAGCCAACAAAGAAATGCTGGTAAAAAGTCATGAGAAAAACATCCAAGAGATATGGGATATCATAAAAAAAAAAAAAACTTATGAGTCATCTGGATAGAGTAAGGTACAGAGATTCAAACCAAGGGAATGAGTAACCTGCTGAATGAAATAATTACAGAAAACTTTCCAGAAATAAAAATGGAAACGGATAAAAAAAATTGTAGATGCTTACAAGACACCGAGCACAAAAAAATCACAGTAGACCAATGCCAAGAAACATTGTTATGAAGATATACAATATACAAAACAAAGAGAAAATATTAAAAGCTACAAGAGAAAGGAGGCAGATTACAATCAGGGGTAAACCAAAAATGTTAACAACAGATTTTTCATCACAGACACTGAAAGTGAGAAGATCCTGGAACAACGTATTTCAAACACTTAAAAACAATGGATGACAACCAAGAAATCTGTATTCAGAAAAATTAAGTTTCAGGTAAGACAACTAAATAAAAATATTTTGTGATAAACAAAAGCTAAAAGAATTTGCAGCCAGAAAACCAGCATTGCAAAGCATCTTAAGGAAAACACTACACGAGGAAAAAATGAATATCAACAACAAAAACCGTCAGTGGGAATTGCCTCAGTAATGACAGAGGGAGGGGGAAAAGCTAATCATGGATAAACAAACTAAATTTTAAAAAAAAGATAAATAATCAAAGACGGGTGGCAATACAAACCATATATCAATAGTAACTCTAATCGTTAATGGCTTAAACTCTCCAATAAAGTGACATAGGCTTGTAACGTGGATTAAAAAAAACAAATCCAACAATATGTTGCTTCCAGGAGACACATCTGAATGGAAAAGACATACACAGGCTGAAGGTGAAAGGTTGGGAAAATTTATACCATGCACACGGTCCTTGTAAGCAAGCAGGGGTGGCCATCCTCATACGGAATAAAATCGACTTCAAGACTTATTTAATCAAAAGGGATAAGGAAGGACATTATATACTGTTAAAAGGAACCATTCACCAACAAGACATAACAATTATCAATATTTACGCAGCAAATAATGGTGCTGCGACATTTATAAAACAAATTCTCCTCAATTTCAAGAATCAAATAGACCACAACACAATAATTATGGGAGACTTCAACTCACCTCTCTCACCATTGGACAGATCCTCCAAACAAAAGTTGAATAAAAAAATATAGAATTCAATATCACAATCAATACCCTAGACTTAACTGACATATATAGAATATATCAACCATCATCAAGTGGATATACTTTTTTCTCACCAGCACATGGATCCTTCTCAAAAATAGACCATATATTATGCCGTAGGGCAACACTCAGTAAATATAAAGGGCTGGAGATAATACCATGAATTTTTTTCTGATCACAAAGGAATGAAACTGGAAACCAATGGTAAAAGAAGGAAGGAAAAATCCTACATCACATGGAAAATGAACAATATATTACTGAATGATCAATGCGTTACAGAAGACATAAAAGAGGAAATCAAAAAATTCTTAGAGATAAATGAAAATACAGACACAACATATCAGATTCAATGGGACACAATGAAACAAGATTCAAGAGGCAAATTCATCGCCTGGAGGTCATTCCTCAAAAAAAGAAAAAAAAAACAAACACAACAAATAAATGAGCTCTCACTTCATCTCAAAGCCCTAGAAAAGGAAGAGCAAAACAACAGCAAATGTAGCAGAAGGCAAGAAATAATTAAAATCAGAGCGTAAATCACGAAATTGAAACAAAAGAAACTATTAAAAAATTAACAAAACTAAAAGTTGGTTCTTCGAAAAAATGAATAAGATGGACAGACCCTTAGCCATGCTAACGAGGAGAAGAAGAGAGAGAACTCAAATTACTAACATACGGGATGAAAAAGGCAATATCACAACAGAAGCTACATAAATACGAAAGACAATTAGAAATTATTTTGAAAACCTATATTCCAATAAAATAGAAAATAGTGAAGACATCGATACATTTGTTAAGTCATATGATTTGCCTAGACGGAGTCAGGAGGATACACACAATTTAAACAGACCAATATCAATCGATGAAATAGAAGAAGCAATCAAACGACTACCAACCAAGAAAAGCCCAGGACCGGATGGGTATACAGCGGAGTTTTACAAAACCTTTAAAGAAGATTTAATACCAATACTTTTCAAGTTATTCAGGAAATAGAAAAACAGGGAGCTCTGCCAAGTTCATTCTATGAGGCCAACATCACCCTGATTCTGAAACCAGACAAAGACACCTCAATGAAAGAAAACTACAGACCAATATCTCTGATGAACCTAGATGCAAAAATTTTCATTAAAATTCTGGTGGTTTGGATACAAAGGCACATCAAAAAAATTGTGCACCATGATCAACTAGGATTCATCCCTGGGATGCAAGGAGGGTTCAATATATGGAAATCAATAAATGTTATTCACAACATCACTAGACTTAAAAATAAGAACCATAAGATCATCTTGATAGATGCAGAAAAACCATTAGACAAAGTAGAGCATTCCTTTATGTTCAAAACATTAGAAAAACTAGGGATAACAGGAACATACCTCGACATTGTAAAAGCTATCTATGTTAAGCCTCAGGCTAGCATCATTCTGAATGGAGAAAAAATGAAGGCATTCCCTCTAAAATCTGGAACAAGACAGGAATGTCCTCTATCACCACTTCTATTCAATATAGTTCTCGAAAAACTGGCCAGAGCAATTAGACAGATGAAAGACATTAAAGGCATAAAAATAGGAAAAAAAGAACTTAAATTATCACTATTTGAAGATGACATGATTCTATAAATAGAAGACCCAAAAGGGTCTACAGAAAAAACTACTAGAACTAATAAATGAATTCAGCAATGTGGCAGGAAATGAAATCAACATGCATAAATCAAAGGCATTTCTGTATATCAGCGACAAAACTTCTGAAAAGAAAATGAGGAAAAACATTGCATTCACAATATCCTCATAAAAAATTAAATACTTGGGAATCAACCTAACAAAAGAGGTGAAAGATTTATACAATGCAAACTACAGAACCCTAAAAAGAGAAGTAGAATAAGATCTTAGAAGATCGAAAAATATACCCTGTTCATGGATAGGCAGAATGAACATCATCAAAATGGCGATATTACTAAAAAGTTCTCCATAGGTTTAATGAAATGCCAATCTAAATCCCAAAGGAATTTTTTGTAGAAATAAATAAACCAATCATGAAATTCATATGGAAAAATAAACGACCCAGAATAGCAAAAGCAATTCTAACCAGGAAGTGTGAATCAGGCGGTATAGCGATACCAGATTTCAAACTATATTACAGAGCAATAATAACAAAAACAGCATGGTACTGGTACCAAAACAGGCGGGTGTACCAATGGTACAGAATGGAGGACACAGAGACTAATCCAAAAAGCTACAACTATCTTATATTTGATAAAGGAGCTATAAGCATGCAATTGAGGAAGGATACCATCTTCAACCAATCGTGTTGGGAAAACTGGAAATCCATATGCAACAAAATGAAACTGAATCCCTTTCTCTCGCCATGCACAAAAGTTAACTCAAAGTGGATCAAGGAGCTAGATTCAAATCAGAGACTCTGCATTTGATTGAAGAAAAAGTTGGTTCCGATCTACATACTGTATGGTCAGGCTCCAAATTCCTTAATAGGACACACATAGCACAAGAGTTAATAACAAGAATCAACAAATGGGAGTTACTTAAACTGAAATTTTTTTTTTCTCAGAAAGAGAAACAATAAGAGAGGTAAATATGGAGCCTAGATCATGGGAACAAATTTTTACTCCTCACCCTTCAGATGGAGCCCTAATATCCAGAGTATACAAAGTATACAAAGAACTCAAATAATTAGACAATAAGATAACAAATAACCCAATGAGCCAAGGACCTGAACAGACACTTCTCAGAGGAGGACATAGAATCAATCAATAAGTACATGAAAAAATGCTCTCCATTTCTTGCAGTCAGAGAAATGCAAATCGAAGCCACCCTAAAATACCATCTCAATCCAGTGAGATTGGTAGCCATTATGAAGTCAAACAACAACAAGTGCTGGCGACGATGTGGGGAAAAGGGTACTCTTGTACATTGCTGATGGGACTGAAACTGGTGCAGCCAATTTGGAAAGCAGTATGGAGATTCCTGGAAAAGCCGGGAATGGAAGCACCATTTGAACCAGCTATTGCCCTTCTCGGACTATTCCCTGAAGACCTTAAAAGAGCGTACTACAGGGATACTGCCACATCGATGTTCATAGCAGCACAATTCACAATTGCTACACTGTGGAACCAACCCAGATTCCCTTCAATAGATGAATGGATAAAAAAAAAATTTTTTTTTATATACTATGGAGGATTACACAGCACTAAAAAATGACAAAATCATGGAATTTGCAGGGAAATGCATGGCACTAGAGCAGTTAATGCTTAGCGAAGCTAGCCAATCCCAAAAAAACAAATACCAAATGACTTATTTGATATAATGAGAGCAACTAAGAACAGAGCAGAGAGGAAGAGCATGAAGAAAAGATTAACATTAAGCAGAGACATGAGGTGGCAGGGAAAGGGAGAGAAAAGAGAAATTGCATGGTAATGGAGGGAGACCCTTATTGTTACAAAAAATTACATATAAGAGGTTGTGAGTGTAATGGGAAATAAACAATAAGAGAAATGAATGACAGTAGGTAGGGTAGAGAGAGAAGATGGGAAGAGAGGGGAGGGGGGATAGTAGAGCATAGGAAAGGTAGCAGAATACAACAGTAACTAATAAGACATTATGTAAAAATATGGATGTGTAACTGATGTGATTCTGCATTCTGTATTTGGAGTAAAAATTGGAGTTCAAAACCCACTTGAATTTAATGTATGAAATATGATATGTCAAGAGCTTTATAATGTTTTGAGCAACCAATAAAAGAAAAAAAAGTAGCAATATATATGCCAATCGAAATTCATCATGAAATATATATAATCCAAAGATCTAAAAATATTCATTTTACTGAACATGGATTTATGTATAATGTTATTCAACTAGGAAGCTCACCCGTAGGTTGAATTTTCAGTTCCAACAGCGTTTAGCAGGAGTGATCTCTTCTCACAATTTGCATCTGCCAATTCAGCCACCTCACATGTGTGTACAAGTGATATCAGGTAGGATTCTATATGTGCATATAAAAATACATGTGCTGAATAGGCTACAGAGAAAGGGAGACAGGGATTCACATATTTGTTAATTTTAAAAACACATGTAGAACTATTTCAACAAAAAAATTGACTAGATTTAAAACTCCTACATTATATAATGCAAAAGGCAATTCCAACTATACACTATGCCTCCTCTGAACTGCTTGTATTTCTATTCTTTTTGGGTTATTTTTCACCATCATTTTAGGATTATTAGTCAGAGACTAGTAGGGTACAGGTTAGTGTCAGGGGTTAAGTATTTCAAATGGAAAATTGGAAAATGAATCCAATGTGTATGTAAATATGTGCTACACAAAAATCTTCCCACTCACATCCAGAGCAATGCCTTGACAATACCTTTGGCCCAAGTAAGACACAATTAGAGTAGAAAAGTGTAAAAATCTAGGAATACATATATGGAATGGAATATGCTCGGGAGTTCACAACCTTGGAGGTGGTAGAGGAGTTTCCAAAAGTAAAGGAAAGGGTAAACACTCCACAAACAAGGAGCTCTGCTGGCCTAAGAATTCTTGGGAAATGGCCTCTGAGGTTGGGATCCTGAAATATATGTTGCTGTCATGAGCTTTAGCTTCCTTTGTAGTGAGACCATCAAAGCTGGGTCTGCATCTATGTTACCGGGAAGAGATGGTTTCTTATATTCCAATGAACATGAGGCAGCAGTGCTCAATTCTCTCTTTGTAGGTAAACTGTGGCCACTGGAGGCTAAGTGTCTCCCAGTGGGGACTGTGAAGACATTTGGTCATCCTCCACTTTTCATGGTGTTTTTTGCTGCTGCACTGGGAATTTGGTATTTGCTTCACAAAATATAAGAAGTTCATCTGGGATACAGTGCTAGAGGGAGTTCTGTCACTTGTGGTGGGTCAGGGTCTGCAGGAGAATGCACCAACCAGGCTTCTATCGCACAGAGCTTGCCCCAATAACCATAGGAACCTTATTCTGAACATTGCCCTTAAAACTCTCGATATAACAGGATGCCTTTACATATAAGGGTCTCATGTCTGCACTATATCAGTCACAAGCCATTTGGAAGCCAATGGCAGATCCACATAGCCCCTCCATGATGTTTTTATCACACTCCTTCCCACCACTGTTCTAGGCGCACTACTCAGAAGGCTCCAAGTTACTGGCATCTCGTGTTCTACATCATTTTCATGAAACCCAGTCAAACAAGGCACTGTCTGGTATACACATGATAAGCAACAGGACATCAAATTTTCTGCAGTTCCACCTGGTCATGGGAATTTCAAAAATTTCATGGTATTTATTTAGCAATTTTTCAAAAATGAAGTTAGAGGCACTGTGCGTCTCAATTCATTCAGGAACCATTAAGTGTTGAGAAAGTTCATTTCAATGAAAGCTCTAGAGAACTCTCACAGTCAAGGCTTCTCAAAGAAATACCAAATGGTCACATAAAGCCAGGCCAATTGACGTCTACAATGTAAGGTCCATGTGTGTTTTGACTCTCATCTATGGCTGCCAAGTCTTTCATAATAAAATCATGTGATATCCTGGCTGAGATTCCCAGGCCTCTGTGGAAAGCCACCCTGGGCATAGATCTCAGTTTCCAAGAGTGAGTCTTATGTGTGTCCTCCTAAAATCCCAACACAATTCATGGCAATACTTCTCTGAGGTCAATTCCAGAATGCAGTCTCTAAGGGGAATCACACCAGAGTTCAAGCCCAGGTGGATCCAGTCATCCCTTCCAACCGCCACAAAAATTACCACAATTAAAATCAAAACACTCCCACAGGCCCATCATCTTCTTCCATGTAGACACTCCTCATAACCTCTAGCTGGAGGTTTCTATGAGCCCAAGGTAGTGTCCAAAATAAGATCACTTGCCCCTTATTTGCCTAAAATCATGGTGGCCTGGACACTCATCCTGTGAACCAGGAGTGATCAAATATTCCTGCTGTTAAAGTGTTCCACTTCTCCAATTTCAGCCTACTGGCTGTAGGGTATAATTCTTTATGTGATTTGGAGTCATGAGAAAACCCAAGCACATATGGGGTAGCCTCTGCACGGATTTCAAGAACTCATTTGACCCAAATGATCCCTATTCTCACTTGATGGAGTTCAGGAACCTAAAACAAGAAGGCAAAAATATTCATCCACAATGACTGCTCTTTTGGACATTTTAGTTTTGAAAGCACATGGGATCTTTCTTTAAATCCATCAGGTGCTGAGAATCTAAGCCACAACCTCATACAAGGACAAGAGGCTGATTCAGACACATCCCATTCCAAAGCAATTAAGCAAAGAGCCACAGGTGGTGTCCATTCATTTCCATATGAAAACAGTGTTCTTCAGGCTACACAAAGGGGTGGCCTGAGGCAAAGACCTTTCTGACATTCAGGGTAATAGAAATAGAATTAAGCAAATGTCCCAAAGAAGTGTTTCTCCACTGAGACTTTACTGGTCACACTGATATCTGAGTTTTCTGAGATGCTCTCATTCCCTTCAGCTATCCAGAACATGGCCATGTCACAGAGCCTTGTGGTGTTACATATCTGGGAAACAAAACCATGAGTCTATTCTGGAGAGTGGCCAGAATTCACGAAGAAAAGTGGAACTTTAGAAGATAATAGATGTTGCCCATCCATAAGGCAAGCTGCACTCCATTCATCAATTGCGCAGTATGAATCGCGGAAGCTTTCAACTAGAGACAACACATCCATTGATGCATTCTGTTTTCTAATGTCTACAACCATGGATACAGTGGGATACACAGACATAGAAACACTCACAATGTCAAACGACTTACTAGAAACAGTCCACTCCAAACCAAACAAACCACCTTTCCTACCTATTCTCAGAACATGAGAAAAAACCACAAACTCACACCTACAACGGCAAAGGCACTTTCTTCCCCTAAATAGGTCTGTGACTATCCGGAGTGTCTTCTGACTGGTGGGCCATATTATGTTCCCCCAAAATGGCCTGTCCTGTTTCACATCTGGTCTCCTTGTCCAACTCTGTGAAGTTGTAAGGAGCCAGCGGTGAGCCACTACCTGCTTTCTCAGGAAAGGCCCCTCTTCAGAGCTCTGCTGGCATTTGGCCATCCTCATATCAGCAGGTACCAAGAAAGACTGACTATGTCTTTGGGAAAAGCAAACAAGTTAGCCCACTGGGTCTGGAGTGGGACTGGCTCTTGGTGCCTGGCTTCCTGGATCCAAAGTTCAGAGAATTCCATCACCAAGGAAGTGAAGTGAGGTCACTTCTTTCAGGAACTGAATATGGTCACTGCCTTGGTAACCACTTTGTCCTAACAGTTACTTCCAAGGTTCCCATGAGATAGAGGCTGCCCCAACATCCTGTGACACATTCAGAAGTTAGAATGATATATCAACCATAGGCACCCTGGAACAGCTCTCCACAGAGGCCTGGTTTGGTCCATCTTCTCTACATTAAGAAGAGAGAGGCTGACTCAGACACATCAATTCATCCTGACCAGGTTGTTTGCCATGGAAGATGACTATTGCTCTCTCAGGTCCTACATAGCTGCCTACATATTCTCCAAGGATCATTTCTTCATGGATCTTTGAGGTTCTCAGCAGGTGGAAGATCTTCTACATTCCTATATTGTAAGACCCACTCTGTCGCTGCTCTTAAGTTAGTTATATTGAGGGAACAGTGTATGGTTAAGGTTAATAACATGTTCGATTTGGGTTACGAATCATTCTGCAGGATGAATAATGGTATTGGCAACCTGCGATATTTACAAGAGTATACATGTGAAATATAAGTATGAAAGCAGAAATCTAGGTAAGATTTGAAGCCCAGAAGGGCATTGGGGACTTGAGTGGGATACCTAACTTTGAGTAATGTGTTGCACAGATGTCTCAGATAAATCAATATACATCGGACCTTGTACCTTGGATGATTGAATGCTGAAGAGATCATCCAGTCAAAAACCGATATTCGGTAGGATTAGGAAGGAAGTTGGTAGGTTTAGAAAGAAGAGTGAGTATAGGATTTGGACCAAAAGTTCTTCAGCAATAGGGTTTCGGGTAGAGAGTGTATGTAAATGTCAGCACATGTGAAGAGTCAGTCACAATGATGAACTGGGGAAAACATGTAGGAAAGCAGATATCAATAGAGATATTAGCAAATCAAGAAAAGTATAAAGTGTGTGATAGGGTTAGACATTTTCAACAGGTTTGAAGTTGAATATATAATCTTAGGAAGAAACAAATATGTAGTCACCAATAGGATTGATATTTGAGAGCATTAGGCAACCTGCACATGGATGTTTTTAGTAATGCATGCTATCTTTCCATTTAGGCTTTGGTACAATTGTAAGTGTGATCTTTGCTTTTTGTGTCCGGAATATTTCTGTGATAAAATGTGTATGTAGATCAGGTGACATGAGTATTTCTTCCACCATTTCTGAGAGCAATATTTTGAAGATTTATAAATTAGTATGGGGGTAGAAATAGGTGTACCCTGTTTCTATTAATATAGACATAATGCATGAATAGACCATACTGTGAATAAATAATATAACTGGATCCACTTTAAATAATGGATTGAATGGATATCTGAAAATATATAGGAAATGTTATATTGATATACAATCATTAATTCCAACCAGTTATATATCTAATGATTATCTTATGGTTATGGTTAATCATGAAGGGTGTGTGAGTGTTTCTTCAAAATTGATTATGGAAATCAAAAACGATATATTTGGAAAAAAAAGTCTCATGAATAGACCAGTCAAGAAACATAGAGAAATACATGTGTTCTGGAGCAGGAAGTGACTAAAAGTGAAACAAATGCCTATAAATTTGCTAACTAGTGAATGAAATATATATCCTATGATGTGCATAAACTGAAGAAATAGTAATGTACCAGTGTGGAATAAAAATTAACGTCAAAATACACATCATGTCCCATAGGAACCAACATGCATTGATGTTAAACTGGGTCAGTTAATGCAGACATATTAGAATTTGTATGCACCTTTCACTGAAGTTAGTTCTCAGTACTAGGAAACAACTATGTATTTCATGTGTATGAGTATTTCTAAGAATAATCTTGTGAAAAGTTGATTATTAATCCACATCCATGAACATGAATGAATTTAGGGAGTGTATATAAGACACATATTTTTCATATTTTTAAAAATCTGGACAATATATATATATATATATATATATATATATATATATATATATATATATACATACATACATATATGGACACACACACACACACAAACACAGAAATTAAAAAGTAGCAATATATATGCCAATCGAAATTCATCATGAAATATATATATCATAAAGATGCAAAAACATTCATTTTACTGAACATGGGTTTATGTATAATGTTGTTCCACTGGGAAGCTCACCCATAGGTTGAATTTTCAGTTCTAACAGCGTTTAGGACGAGTGATCACTTCTCACAATTTGTATCTGCCAAGTCATGTAACTCAAAAGAATGTACGTTTGATACCATGTAGGATTCTATTTGTGCATATAAAAATACATGTGCTGAATAGGCTCCAGAAAATGAGAGACAGTAATTCACATATTTGTTAACTATAAAAACACATGGAGAACTATTTCAATTAAAAATTGACTAGATTCGTAATACCTACCCTTTATCATGCAAAAGGCAAGTCCAACCCTGAACTGCATGTATTTACGTACTGTTTGGGTTATTTTTCTCCATCATATTAGGATTAGTAGTCGGAGTCTATTAGAATATGGGTTAGTGTCAGGGATTCAAAATTGCGAATGGAAAAATAGGAAAATTAATCCAATGTGTATGCAAATATGTGCTAAAACAAATCTTCCGACTCTCATCCAGAACAATGCCTTGAAATTATCTTCGCCCCAAGTAAGACACAATTAGAGAAGAAAAGTTGCAAAATCTGTGATTACATTTCTGTAATGGAAAATGCTCAGGAGTGCACAAACTTGGAGGTGGTATAGGAGTTTTCAAAAGTAAGGACAGGGTACACACTCCACAAGCATGGAGCTCTGCATGCCTAAATCTTTTTGAGAAACTGCCACAGAGGTTGGGCACTGATATATAGGTTTTTGTCAGGAGTTAAGCTTCCTTTGTAGTGATACCCTCAAAGCTGGGTCTGCATTTATGTGACCTGGAGGACAAAGTTTCTTATTTTCCAATGAACACGAGGCAGCAGTGGTGAATTCTCTCTTTGTAGATAAACTGTGGCCCCTGGGGGTTTATTTTCTCCCCGTGTGGACTGTGAAACCATTTGGTCATCCTCCACTTTTCGTGGTGTTTCTTGCTGCTGCACTTGGAGTTTGGTACATGCTTCACGAAATACAAGGAGTTCAACTGGGAAACAGTGCTGGAGAGAGTTCTGGCACGTGTGGTGGGTTATGGTCTGCAAGAAAATGCACAAACCAGGTTTCTATCTCTCAAAGATTGCCCCCTTGTTCATAGCAACCTGATTCTGAACATTGCCCTGAAACCTCGCCATATAACAAGATGCCATTACATATAAGGGTCTGAAGTATGCACTATGTCAGTCACAAGCCATTTGGAAGTAAATGGCAGATCCACATGGACCCACCATGATACTTTATCACACACCTGCCCACCACTGCTCTACGCCCACTACTCAGCAGGCTACAAATTACTGGCATGTCTGTTCTAAACAATTTTCAGAAAACCCTGTCAATCAAGGCACTCTCTGGTACACTCATGATAAGCAATAGGAGATCCAATGTTTCTTGAGTGCCACCGGGTCATGGGATTTTCAAAAATTTTATGGTATTTATCTAGCCATTTTTCAAGGATGACATTGGATGCACTGTGAATTTCAGTTATTCAGAAACCATTAAATGTTGAGAAAGCTCAATTCAAAGAAAATTCTGGAGAACTCTCACAGGCAAGGCTTTCCAAAAAGTGGACAAAAGGTCACTTGAAGCCAGGACCATGGAGGTCTACAATGTGAGGTCCTATGTGTTTTGACTCTCTACTATGGCTGCAAAGTCTTTCAGAATAAAATCATGTGATATCCAGGCTGAGATTCCCAGTTCTTTGTGGAAAGCCACCCTGGTCCTAGATCTCAGGTTCCAAGGGCGACTCTCATGCGTGGCCTCCTAAAATCCCAACACAATTCATGGCAATACTTCTCTGAGGTCAGTTTCAGAACTCAGTCTCTAAGGGGAAACACACCAGAGTTCAATCCCTGGTGACCCAGTCATCTCTTCCAACCGCCACACAAATGACCAGAATTAAAACCAAAACACTCACACATGCCCCTCATCTTCTTTCATATAGACACTAATCATAACCTTGGCTGGAAGTTTCCATGAGGCACACAGCACAAGACAATGTCAAAATAAGCTCCCTTGCCCTTCATTTGTCTAAAGTCAGTGTTTCTGGACACGGTTCCTGTGAACCAGGGCTGATCAAAGATGCCTGCCATTAATACTGTTCCGCTTCTCCAATTTGAGGCATACTGACTGTCAGGTATAGTTTCTTTATGTGATTTGGAGTCATGAGAAAACCCAAGCACCTATGGGCTAGCCTCTGCAGGGCTTGAAGGACTCAGTTGACCCAAAGGATCCCTCTTCTGACTTGATGGAGATCAGGAACCTTACAGAGGAAAGCAAGAGACTTCATCAACAATGATTGCTCTTTTGGCCATTTTGGAATTGGATGCACACATGGGATCTTTCTTTAGATCCATCAGGTGCTGAGAATCTGAGCCATGGACTCACACTGCACTAAGAGGCGGATTCAGACATATCCCTTTGCAAAGCAATTAAGCAAAGATCCTCAGGTGATGCCCATTTATTTCCATTTGAAAACTGATTTTTTCAGGCTTTCGAAAGGTGTGGCCTTAGGCAAAGACCTTTCTAACATTCAGGGCAACAGAACAATAGGAAAGCAAATTCCCAAAGCAGAGTTTCTCCACTGAGACTTTCCTGGTCACACTGATATCTGAGTTTTCTGAGATACTCACCATTCCCTTCAGCTATCCAGTACATGGCCATGTCCCAGATTGTGGAGGAGATACATATCTTGAACACAAAACCATGAGCCTATGGGAGAGTGGCCAGAATTCAGGAAGAAATCAGGAATGTAGAAAGGTAGTAGGTGTTGCCCATCTATAAGGTAAGCTGCAGTCCATTCATAAATTGGACAAGATGAATGCTGCAAAGATTTCTACTAGACAGGACACATCCTTTGATGCATTCTCTTTTCTATTGTCTACAACCACGGACACAGTGGGATACACAGAAACACTCACCTTCTCAAAGGACTTACTAGAAACAGGCCACTCCAAATTAAACAAACCGACTTTCCTACATATTCTTAAAACATGAGACAAAATCACTAACACACAAACACACCCACAAAGGCACCTTCTTTCCCCAAGTAGGTCTGTGACTATCCAGAGCATCCTCTGACTGGTGGGCCATACTATGTTCCCCTGAAATGGGCTGTTGTATGTCAGATCTGGTCTCCTTGGCCAACACTGTGATGTTGTCAGGAGCCAGCGGTGAGCCACTGCCTGCTTTATCAAAAAAAAAAAAAAAAAGCCCCTCTTCAGAGCTTTCCTGGCATTTGTCCATCTTCAATTCAGTATTTGCCAAGAAAGACTGACTCTGTCCTTGGTTAATCCAAACATGTGAGACCACTGGGACTGGGACTGGGCCTGCCTCAGGGTGCCTGTCTCCCTGGATCCAAAGTTCAGAGTGGTACATCAACAAAAAAGTGACGTAGGTCACTTCCTCTAGAACTGAATGAGGTCACTGCCTTGGCAACCAGTTTGTCCTAACAGTTGCATCCAAGGGTCCATGAAATGGAGCGTGCCCCTACTTCCTATGACACTTTTACAAGTTAAAATGGAATATCAACCATAGGCACCCGGGAACAGCTCTCCACACAGGCCTGGTTTGGTCCATCTTCTCTAGATTAAGAAGAGAGAGACTGCTTCAGACACATCCCTTCATCCTTACCTGGTTGTTTGTCATGGAAGATGACTTTTGCTCTCTCAGGTCCTTCATAGCTGCCTATATCTTCTCCAGGGATCATTTCTGCATGGACCTTTGAGGTTCTCTGCAGGTTGAAGATCTCCTACATTCCTGTATTGTAAGACCAACTCTGTCCCTGCTCTTCTATAAAGGTAGATTGAGGGAATCGTGTATGGTTAGGGTTAATAACATTTTTTATTTGGGTTAGGATCATTCTGCTGGATGAATAATGGTATTGGGAACCTGCGATATTTATAAGATTATAGAGGTGAAATATATGTATGAAAACAGAAATCTCAGTAAGATTTAAAGCCCAGAAGGTCATTGGGCCCTTGATTGGAATAGTTAGCTTTGAATTATGTTCTGCCCAGATGTCTCAGATAAATCTATACACAATGGCATAGGATCTTGTACCTTAAATGATTGAATGTTGAGGAGAACATCCATTCAAAAAGGGAGAGTTGGTAAGATTACGAAGATAGTTGGTAAGATTAGAAAAACGTGTGAGTATAGGATTTGGACAAAAAGTTCTTTAGCAATAGGGTTTCAGGTACACAAAAAAATGTAAATGTCAGCACATGTGAAGAGTCAGTCACAATGATGAACTGGGGAAAATATGTAGGAAAGCAGATATCAATAGAGACATAAGGAAATCAGGCAAAGTATAAAATGAGTGATAGCAATAGATATTTTCAACAGGCTTGAGATTGAATATATAATCTTAGGAAGAAACAAATATGTAGTCACCAATAGGATTGACATTTGAGAGCATTAGGCAACCTGGACATGGGTGATTTTCATAATCCATACTCACATTCCATTTAGGCTTTTGTACAATCGTAAGTGTGACTTTGCATTTTGTGGCCAGAATATTACTGTGATAAAATGTATATGTAGATCAGGTGACATGAGTATTTCTACCACCATTTCTTGGAGAAATATTTTGAAGAGGTATAAATTAGTATTGGGGGTACATATAGGTGTACTATGTGTGTATGAATATAGAGATAATGCATGAATAGACCATAGTGCGAATAAATAATATAACTGGTTCGAACTTTAGAAATTGGAATAAATTGATATCTGAATATACACAGGGAATCATATGTTGATATACATACATTCATTCCAACCATTTATACATCCAATGGAAATATTATGGGTGTGGTTCATCATAAAGAGTGTGTGAATTTTGCTTCAAAATTGATTATGGAAATCGAAAATAATGTGTTTGGAAAGAAGTCTCATGAAATGACCAGTCAAAAACAAAGAGGAATACATATGTTCTGAAGCAGGAAGTGATAGAATGTGTTACAAATTTCTTTAAATTTATGAAGTTGTGGATGAAATGTATATTCTATGATGTACAAAAACTGAAGAAATAGTAATGTACCAGTGTTGTATAAAAATGAACGTCAAAATACACATCATGTCCCATAGGAATCTACTTGCATTGATGTTAAAGTGGGTCAGTTACTGTAAAAATATAAGGATTTGTTTGCACCATTTACTGAAGTGAGTTTTCAATACTATAAAACAAATATGTATTTCAGGTGGATGAATATTTCTGAAAATAATCTTATGAAAATTTGAATATAAAACCACATACATGAACAAGAATGAATTTAGGGAGTGTATAATAAGACACATATATTTCATATTTTGAAAAATCTAGAGAGTATATATATATATATATATATATATATATATATATACAAAACACACACAGAGACATTAAAAAGTAGCAATATATATGCCAATTAAAATTCATCGTGAAATATATATCATCCACAGATCCAAAAATATTAATTTTACTGAACATGGATTTATGTATAATGTTTTTCAACTAAGAAGCTCACTCATAATTTGAATTATCAGTTCCAAAAGCGTTTAGGAGGAGTGATTTCTTCTCACACTTTGTCTCTGCCAAGTTAGCCACCTCTCAAGAATATAGGTGTGATACCAGGTAGGATTCTATATGTTCATATAAAAATACATGTGCTGAATTGGCTACAGAAAAAGGGAGACAGGAATTCACATATGTGTTAACTTTAAAAACACATGCAGAACTCTTTCAACAAAAAATTGACAAGATTTATAACTCCTACCCTATATCATGCAAAAGGGAAGACCAACTATACACCAAGGCTCCTCTGAAGTGCTAGTATTTCTATTCTGTTTGGGTTATTTTTTTCCATTATATTAGAATTAGTTGTCAGAATCTAGTAGGGTATAGGTTAGTGTCAAGGATTCAGTATTTCAAATGGAAAATTGAAAAATCAATCCAATGTGTATGTAAATATGTGCTACACAAAAATCTTCCCACTCTCATCCAGAACAATGCCTTGACAATACCTTCGCCCCAAGTAAGACACAATTAGAGGAGAAGATTTAGAAAGTCTGTGAACAAATATCTGGAATGGAATATGCTCAGGAGCCCACACCTTGGAAGTGGCAGAGGAGTTTCCAAAGGTAAGGGACAGGGTAAACCCTCCACAAACATGGAGGTCTGCTGGCATAGACACTTCTTGAGAAACTGTCTGTGAGGTTGGGCACTTGAAAAATATGTTGTTGTCAGGAGCTTTAGCTTCCTTTCTAGTGAGACCATAAAAGCTTGGTCTGCATCTATGAGACCTGGAGGACATGCTTTCTTATTTCCCAATGAACATGAGGCAGCAGTGCTAAATTCTCTTTTTAGGTAAACTGTGGCCACTGGGGGCTAAATGTCTTTCCATGTGCACTTTGAAGCCATATGGTCATCCTCCATTTTCGTTTTGTTTCTTCCTGCTGCACTGGGAGTTTGGTATTTGCTTCACGAAATACAAGGAGTTCAATTGGGTCTCAGTGCAAGAGGGTGTTCTGTCATGTGTGGTGGGTCAGGTTCTGTAGGAGGATACAAGAACCAGGATTCTATCCCACATAGCTTGCCCCCTTGACCATAGCAACCTGATTCTGAACAATGTCCTGAAAACTCTCCATATAACAAGTTGCCTTTACATGGAAGGTTCTGTTGGCTGCACCATGTCAGTCACAAGCCATTTTGAAGCCAATGGAAGATCCACATGGCCCCACCACAGATGTTTTATCACATACCTGCCCACCACTGCTCTAGTACAACTACTCAACAGAGTCCAACTTACTGGCATCTCTGTTCTACACCATTTACATGAAACCCAGTCAATCAAGGCACTGTCTGGTATATT
Organism: Callospermophilus lateralis; assembly: GCF_048772815.1. Taxonomy (NCBI): domain Eukaryota; kingdom Metazoa; phylum Chordata; class Mammalia; order Rodentia; family Sciuridae; genus Callospermophilus; species Callospermophilus lateralis. Next base: position 532,099 of record NW_027511494.1, read on the forward strand.
CATGATCAGTAACAGGACATCCAAAGGTTCTCCAGTGCCACCTGGTGATGGGAATTTTAAAAATTTTATGGTATTTTTCTAGCCATTTTTCAAGGATGAAGTTGGAGGCACTGTGAGTTTCAATTCTTTCAGGAACCATTAAATGGTTAGGAAGCTCATTTCAATGAAAGTTCTGGAGAACACTCAGAGGTAAGGCTTCCCAAAGAGTGGCCAAAAGATCACATGATATTATGCCCATTGAGGTCTACAATGTGAGGTCCATATGAGTTTTGACTCTCAACTATGAGTGCCAAATCTTTCAGAATAAAATCATGTGGTATCCTGGCTGAGAGGCCTAGTGCTCTGTGGAAAGCCATCCTGGGCCTAGAACTTAGTTTCCAAGGGCGACACTCATGCCTGGCTTCATAAAATCTCATCACTATTCATGGCAATACTTCTCTGAGGTCAGTTTGAGAACTCAGATTCTAAGGGAATCACACCAGAGTTCAAGAACATGTGGACCAAGTCATCTCTTCCAACCGCCACCCAAATGACCACAATTTAAAACAAAACACTCCAATGTGGCGCTCATCTTTTTCCATATAGACACTCATAATGACCTCTGGCAAAAGTTTTCCATGAGGGGCACAGCCCAAGACCGTGTCCAAAATAAGCTCTCTTGCACCTAATTTGCCTAAAGTCAGGGTGGCCTGGACACCCTTCTTGTGAACCAGGAGAGATCAAATAGGCCTCCCATTAATACTGCTTTGCTTTTTCAATTTGAGGCCAACTGACTGTGCAGTTTGGATTCCTTATGTGAATTGGAGTCTTGAGAAAACCCAAGAAACTATGGGCTAGCCTCTGCAGGGCTTTGAAGAACTCATTTGACCCAAAGGATCCCTATTCTGGCTTGATGGAGGTCAGGAAAGTTACAGAAGAGGCGAGAGACTTCATCCACAAGGACTGCTCTTTTGGCCATTTTGGTTTTGGATGTACACATGAGATCTTTCTTTAGATCCATCAGGAGCTGAGAATCTAAGCCACACCCTCACACAAGGCAAATAGGCTGATTCAGACACATCCTTTCCAAAGCAATTAAGCAAAGAGCCACAGGTAATGCCCATTCATTTCCATTTGAAAACTGTTTTCTTCAGGCTTCACAAAGTGGTGGACTGAGGAAAAGACCTTCCTGACATTCAGGGCAACAGAAGAATTGGTAAACAAAAGGCCCCAAGCAGGGTTTCTTCACTGAGACTTTCTTGGTCAAACTGATATCTGAGTTTTCTTAGATGCTCGCCATTCCCTTCAGCTATTCAGTACATGGTCATGTCACAGAGCTTCAAGGTTGTACATATCTTAAACACAAAACCATGAGCCTATTCTGGAGAGTGGCGAGAATTCAGGAAGAAAACAGGAACTTAGGTAGATAGCAGGTGTTTCACATCAATAAGGCAAGCTGCAGTCCATTCATAAATAGGGCAGGATGAATGCTGGGAAGCTTTCTACTAGATAGGACATATTCATTGATGCATTCTCTTTTCTAATGTCTACAACCACGGACATAGTGGGATACATAGACATAGAAACACTCACCTTGTCAAACGACTTACTAGAAACAGTTCACTCCAAACAAAACAAACTGCCTTTCATACCTATTCTCAGAACATGAGACAAAACCACAAACCCACACCCACACCACAAAGGCACCTCCTTCCCCCATGTAGGTCTGTGACTATCCGGAGTGTCCTCTGACTGGTGGGCCATACTATGTTCTCTGGAAATGGCCTGTTCTGTCTCAAATCTTTTCTCCTTGGCCAACTCTGTGAAGTTGTCAGGAGCCAGCGGTGAGCCACTGCCTGCTTTCTCAGGAAAGGCCTCTATTCATAGCTTTACTTGCATTTGGCCATCCTCACATCAGTAGGTTCCAAGAAAGACTGAGTCTGTCCTTGGTAAATCAAAATAAGTTTGACCACTGGGACTGGGACTGGCACTGGCTCTTGGTGCCTGGATTCCTGGATTCCAATTTCAGAGAGTTCCATCACCAAGGAAGTTAGGGGAGGTCACTTCCTTTAGCAACTGAATGAGGTCACGGCCTTGGCAACAACTTTGTCCTAACAGTTGCTTCCAAGGTTCCCATGAGAAGGAGGCTGCCCCTACTTCCTGTGACACTTTCACCAGTTAGAGTGGTATGTCAACCATAGGCATGCAGGAGCAGCTCAACACATGCCTGCTTTGGTCCATCTTCTATACATTAAGAAGAGAGTGGCTGATTCAGACACATCCCTTCATCCTGAGAAGGTTGTTTGCCATGGAAGACTTCTGCTCTCTCAGGTCCTTCATAGTTGCCTACATCTTCTCCAGGGATCATTTCTGCATGGACCCTTGAGTTTCTCAGCAGGTGGAAGATCCTCTATATTCCTGTATTTTAAGACCAACTCTTTCCCCACTTTTCTGTAAAATTAGATTGAGAGAACAGTGTATGGTTAGGTTTAATAACATGTTCGATTTGGTTTAGAAAGGAAACTACACGGTTGAGCAAACAGGGTCCTACCGTTAGCAATAATATGAGGATTATTAATGGAACGGCCCTGGCAGATAAAAGCGTAGTTAACCAGGTTGACTATGTGAACAAAGCCTCAAACCTTCCTTCTGGGGCCTCTGTCTCTCTTTGACGCTCTTCAAGTCGTTTTCTTAATTTACTCATTGATTCTTTTACAACTCCAGTATTGTAGGCATAAAACCAACATTCTTCCCTCAATGCAAGCAAAAAGGCACCTTTCTCTCATGAAGAGGAGGTCCAACACTCGCCTGCTCTATAAAACAACTTCAGAGAGAGAGAGGTTAAAATTCCTGTAAAGCTGTGATGTCGGTTTTTAATGTCTTTAAGCTTTGGTCTATTTCTGCTTCTAATTGTGTCTTTGTTGTGTCTCATGGACTAGGGCAGTTCTTCCTGTGCCCACGCCTTCAGCAATTATTATTCCTAATAGGATGGCTAAAGTGAGGGATACAGGTTCCCGGTGGAACCGGGTTGTATGCCCCCTATTTGAACTTTAAATGAACCTGCGTCATGATAGAGCACTCTGAAAAACATCTACATCATTACATAATTAATCACATCTATTGACCATTTTATGAAAACATAAATAATGTTAAAGTGTATAGAATTATACTGTTTTATGGATGGACAAGAAAATGCACCTAAGATAGCACCAAAGTGAGGAAAACATTCTTATTTGGTTGCATCCGGATTTAGAGGGCATTGCTTCTTTTGTAATCAATTAATAACCTGAAACCCAAGTTTTGGTAGTTTTAGAGTTTGTACCCAACATGTAAGGGAAGGGGCTCAGAAGTTCACAGTCTGCAGAAATTCACAAAAATTAGTTTTTGTTTCTGTTTTTTTTTTCCTCTGTTCTGGGCAAGTTAACTTTTCAAGGACACCTTGGAAGGGGAGAGCTTTTTTGTCTCTTTTTTTTCTCCCTGCCAGCTGTCACCATGGAGCCCAGTTGCTAACATTTTTATCTTAGAAATGTAGCCATCTCGGTGAAGCCCCAGCTCAAGGCCAGAGGCCTTGTTCACATATTTTGTGAAAAACTGGTAAGGAGGTGTCTAGCTTAGGGGTGGTGATTTTTCCAGCCAGTGGTCAAGTAGAACAGGGCAACACGAAAAGTGCAAGTTTATGTACATTGAACTCTTTCAGAGGGACTCTTTTGCTGAAAGACCTAAAGTAAGCCTTGGTGAAGACTTCTGGAGAAGGTCATTTAAGACATTTCTATGGACCTAGTACAGAGGGGGAAGAGGAGGTAGTCGAGGCTGAGAGCAGCTCCGTGGATCTAAGAATGAGGAAAGAGAGATGTAAAAGAAAAATGGGAAAGGGGTTTGGGATTTTCCTAAAACAAAACTTGAGCAGTAGAACAGGTAGAGCAGAGGGGAAGATGGGAGTAAATATTCCAAAAAGCCTTTGAGGGACTTTAAATTCTTAGAAACCCGTTTTCAGTGATGACAAAGCAACTTTAAAGGCCATTTTCATTACATCTTGTATAGGGGTCTGAGGCCTCTTATCAGCTGGTTTGAGCTTTGGGTTAGCTTGCTAGAGGACTTGCTGGGACCTAGTGCAGGCACTGACAGGAAAAGAGAGGAGTGAGTGGGTGAAGGGGTACCTCGGTACCTGCTACCTCAGCAAGGGGGCAATGTTCTGAGAACCAGCGGAGGTTTGGGTTTTTGATTTAGTAATTGGAGAGGAGAAATCAGGTTGCTAAGATGGGAGTGATAGCAGAGAGTCTAGAGCAGAAGGCTGAGGGTGAGGAACTATTGGAGAAGCATAGTACAGGATGTGAGCAAAGGAGGGAAAAGGATTCCACATAGGGAAATTTCCCCCTTTTGAGAACTTGCCAAAGTTAAAAATGTCACGCAGAATTTGAGGATCTAGAGCACCCTCTGGGGGCCATAGTATTTGGTTGTCTAATTGGTAATATGGCCAATGCTGTGTACTGAATTTGATGAGGAGTTTGGGTTCCACCAGGCAGCCCCTGTATGCTCACATTCACTTGACTTACACAAGAAGTCGACTTCTCCCCGACACAGCCGTGGCTGTTTGTGCCTTTGATAGTCCGCTAGGCAAACATAGTAATCTAGGCTAGCCAACCTGAATCTGTCTCGCGTGTCCCTGCATCCATAATGTTTGTTTCCATTATCTATGGTACAGAAGAGATTTAATGGAATTTTAGTGGGATCCTCTTCATCAGGGATATCTCAATAGGAAAGACCTATACCGAGCTGACAAATGTCTGGGTGGATAGATGGCCACCAGGTCTCTAAGGGGGCTGTATGCGAGATAGACCATACTTCTTGTCTAGTAGGATTTGTGATCAGCCATTGCTGCTGAACGGAATGATCAGGGTTAGAACTACTGGTGGCCAAGGGGAGAGTCTATAGTCTTATCCACATAGCGAATACGCAATTTGAAATGGTTAGCAGGCTTTTCCAGTTTCCAACAAGAGTCTGGACACAGCGAAGGCTTGAGATGAGAGGCATGGATCCAAAAAGTGATTCCGTCTACTTTTACCGCTTTAGGTTTTATAAGTAGCACCTGGTATGTTCCTTTCCAGTGGGGTTCCAGGGATGACACCTGATGTTGTCTTATGTAGACGAAGTCTCTTACTTGATATTGACTTAGAGTCCCCTCCTCCCAAGGTTGGTAGGCAGTGGCCAGCTGTTTCCACAGGTATCGCTGAGTTCTTTCAATGACTTTAAGTCTGTCAAGCAAGGGGGTGTGGAAGTGATCGTTAGGCCTTAGAGTTGGGGTTAGGTTCCTTACTGGATGATGGGCATCATAGAGAATTTCATAGGGGGTGAGGTTACACAAAGAAAGAGAGGGAGTATTTCTCGCATGAAACAGTGCATAAGGCAGGAGCATAATCCAATCTTTTATGCTGGGCTCTAAGCTTAATTTCGTTAAGGTCTCTTTAATGGTTCTATTTATTTTTTCTACCTGTCCTGAGCTCTGGGGTATATAAGCATAATGTAACTTCAAATTAATCCACAGGGTCCCAGTGAACACCTGACTTTCCTGAGCCATGAACACCAGTCCATTATCAGACCCTATTGCCTTAGGCAGACCGTATCTTGGAGAAATATCTTTCAGGATCTTCTTGAAAACCGTTTGTGCAGTTTGGTTGTTTTTGTGTGTGTGGGTGTGTTTGTGTGTAAGGCTTCAGTCCATCCTGAAAATGTATCTACAAAGACTAGGAGATATTTAAGTCCATACGTTGCTGGCTTAATTTCACTATTGTCCACTTCCCAAAATTGTCGTTTTCTGGTTCCTCGTAGGTGCTTTCCTCTAGGAAACTGGAAGGGTAAGCATTAACCAATTGACGGACTCGACAGGCTTTTGTTACCCGTTCAGTTATTTCCTTTCGCTGTGAGTCGGTTAGTGGAAAACTCTGTTCTTAATCCTACAGGAATGCCTGCAGTTTCATTGAACCAAGGTGAGTGAGTTGGTGTACATTTTTAACGTAGTGTAGGGCTTTCTGTAATTGCAGCCTGAGCTCAGTGAAGTTGAGGCGTTCAGTGTCAGTGTCCATAGATGTTATCAAAAACTTCCTGGTGATCAGGGGTCCATTGGAATTGGGCATCTCCCATTAACACCGGGTATAAAGGAGCAGCTAAAGACACAAACCCAGGTATCCATAACCTGCAAAAGCCAGCAGTCCCAAGAAACTCTCTGAGTTGTCTCCTGTTAGATGGGGGTGGTATCTACACAATGGTTTGTTTTCTGGGCTCAGTGAGCCATCGTTTACTGCCCCTAAGGTAACAGCCCAGGAAGATTACTTCATGCTAGCAAATTTGGACTTTTTTGGCCGAAACTCTATACCCAAGTTGAGCAAGCTCATATAATAGTGCTTGGGTCCCAGACTCACAGTTTTCCTTGGTGTTGGCTGCCAGTAGCAGGTCATTCACGTATTGAAGCTGGGTGATTTGGGGTGCATAGTTCTGAAATTGCTGAGATCTCTGTGGAGGGCTTCATCAAAGAGAGTGGGGGAGTTTTTGAACCCCAGTGGGAGTCTAGTCCAAGTTAGTTGACCAGACGTTCAGGTTTCTGGGTCTACCCACCCAAAAGCAAACAGCAACTGACTATCTTTATGCAGAGGCAAGCAAAAGAAAGCATCTTTTAAGTCCAGAACAGTATACCATTTCCGCTCAGGGTTCAGAGTGCTAAGCAGATTGTACGGATTAGGTACCGTGTGGTGAATGTCCTGCACTCTGTTGTTGATCTCTCTTAGGTCTTTAACAGGACAATAGTCCCTGGTTCCTGGCTTTTTTTTTCTAGTAGCAGGGGAGTGTTCCAGGCCAATTGACAGGGCCTTAGGAGCCCTAAGTCCAGATATTTCTGAATATGGGGCCTTATCTCATCTTTAGCTTTTTTTGCTTAGAGGATATTATTTGACATTGATTGGGGAGGCTGAGGTTTTTAACTCCACTGTTATTGGAGGTTGTTTCACGGCCAGGCCTAACCCAGCAGTTTTTGCCCAGGCATCTGCGTAATCTGTTATCCATTTCTGGTGTAGCTTGCCTGTTTGATCAGTCTTGGGGGGTGTGAAGAGTGGATGTTCATCTTCTACTAATATAGTTAAAGCCGTGACTATAGGAGTTTTTACTGAAGAATTTAGAAATTTCATTTGGGGGCCTTTAGGGTTAAAAGTTATTTAGGCCAAGAGCTTGGTGAGCAGATCTCTGCCCATCAATGGGTCCAGGCATTCCTGGATTACTAGGAAGGAGTGATAGATTTTTCCTTTCCCAATGTCCATGGTCCTCTTAGTAGTCTAAGCCCGATATTTACTGCCATTAGTTCTTTGAACTACAGACCTTTTATTTGATAGAGGGCCCAATGGGGCCTTAAGGGCTGAGTATACTGCTCCTGTTTTCATTTCAAAGTTTACTGGGGTCCGCTACACTTCAAAAGTTACCCTGAGCTAGGGGAAGTGATCTGCGCCCCAAATTTTAGTCATGCTCCAGAGTCAGAATGGCTGGCTGGCCTGGCTGTCTCTTTATAGGGCACTCTTTGGCCCAGTATCCTTTTTTTTTACAGTAGGCACATTGATCTGAGTCCAGGGGTGGCCTCTGACATGGCCCCAGGTATCCCTTCCTGTCACCTTACGTCTTAATTTCTGGCCTCTTTCTTCTTGTGACCAGGATCTTGGTCAATCCCTTAGTCTGTCTTTTGCTTCTCTCATCCTTCCTTTGCTCCCTTTCTTTCTCCCTGTTTCTCTCTTATAGTATATTTTCTCGGCTTCTCTGACTAAATCTCTCTTTTAAATTTTTTTAATATCCATGGCAGCTTGCCCAATTAAGGCCATCGTTACAGATGAATTTTGATCCGCTGCCTGAGGATCGAAAGGAGTATATCTCTTATATGCCTCCATAATTCTTTCTAGAAACAAAGAGGGAGATTCATCAGGCCTTTGAATAATTTCTCTTACCATGGCCAAATTAGTTGGTCACCTAGTAGCCCCTTGGAGACCCGCTATTAGAGCCAGGCAATAATTGGACAGATGCTCTTTATCTTCAAAGGTGTTGGGGTTCCAGTTGGTTTGGTTTAAGGGTAAGCTGGCTTTGATTATGTTGGGAAGTTGTGTTGGTCGCCAATCAGGTCCGAGGATTTTTTTTTTAGTTTCTTGGAGGTTTTTCTCTTATTCCTCTGTCATAAAGAAAGTCCCTAGGAGTTGTTGGCAGTTATCCCAAGTAGGCAGGTGTAAAAACGTTGGCGAGTTCTCTGAGTTCTTTTAGCCGGGCCAGCTTCCTCCAGGGAAGGAGGGGCTCTGTGTGCCACGGGACAGTCATCTGGATGGTTCTGGGCCATCCTAGCTTCTTTGAATGGTGAAGAGGCTGAGTCAGCAGCAGGGGAATCACTTAGAGGGTGTTGGGAGTTGGGGGATGAAGGCAGAGGATAAGGAGGGGGAGGAGAGTCCAGTAGAGTCTTGAGACTCATGGAGAACAGAGGGTGCAAGAGGAGGAGCAGAGAGTTAAAGAGATAGAATCGTGGGGGAAGGAGTAGGAGCGGGTGCAGGAACAAGGAAAGGCTTCATCCTTGGAGGAGGAGATTTGTAGAGGTCCTGACAAGTTAAGATATATGGCTGTTGATCTGGATGTCTACGTGGCCCCTGCTAAAAGACAATATCTCGAACTTTTCAAATTAGTGCGAAGTAGAAAGATCCTTCTAGGGGCCATCCGACTACAAAGGTGGGTCATTCTGAGACACAGAATCTGCCAGATCCGGCATTTTACTGAAAAAGAAAGATTCTGAGCCCTTAAGCAGACTTTGGTCTAGTGATCAAGGGTCAGGAACAGAGGCATTGAAGTGCTCTGTCCCATAATGAAATATACACAGACAATAAAAGCAATGACACATGACACAGACAAGACAAGACAATAAAGACAGGCAATGGACGTCCAATACTGAGACCAGGACTGAGTAGCCGGCAAAACATGATGGGCTGGGAATACCGAATCCGAAACAAAATATCACTGAATCAAGGAGACTATTGTTCCTCGATTTCATGAGTTCATCCCCCAGGGACATGGCCTGTGGCTCTGTGACATGTGTGTCAGTCACCGTGGGAGAGAGCTCACGCTCTTTACCAATAGCCATTTTGTGAAACCCTAACCTGAATCCTGAAACCAGAAAGAGGGGCCTTATTTACCCCCAGAGGAGCCCGTTGGGGGTCTTTCATCTGTGGCTGCCGGATCTCACTGGGGCCACGAGATGTAAAGATCGGGCGAGGGTCGGTTGAAGAGACCACAAAGAGACTGTCTCATGCAACAGCAAAGGCTTTATTGGGAGTCCGGCATGCAAGGGCTCAGAGCTCTCTTGAATAGAGCAGAGAGCCCTGAGAACAGCTTAAGAAGTGCTTATATATTTTCCTTGGAGAGGGCAGGGAAGGAAGTTTATTGATGGGTAAGGGCGAGTGGGCGGTTTGCGTGCAACTGGTTGACCGAGTACATTCTGCAGTTTGGCAGTTGGGGACAGCACATTCTGGGAACAAGAATAGCAAACAGTTCTCAAGATTTCAACAGTGTTTTGTTAAGCATACAGAAAATCAAGAAGTGACAAGTACCTATTTTATTAACCTTTCAATATAAGTATGAAAACAGAAATATAGGTAAGATTTGAAGCCCAGAAGTTCATTGGGCTCTTGATTGGTATACTTAGCATTGAATTACATTCTGTAGTGATGTCCCAGAAATATGGATATACAATGGCATAGGACCTTATACATTCTCAGAGGTCAATTCCAAAACACAGACTCTAAGGGGAATCACACCAAAGTTCAAGCCAAGGTGGACCCAATTACCTCTTCCAACCGCCACACAAATTACCACAATTAAAACCAAGACACTCCCACATGCCACTCATCTTCTTCCATATAGACACTCACCATAACTTCTGGCAAGAGGATTCCATGAGAGGCGCAGCACAAGACAGTGTTCCAAATAAGCTCCCTTTCCCCTCATTTGCCAATAGTCAGGGTGGCCTGGACACCCTCCCTGTGAACCAGGAGTTATCAAACAGGTCTGCCATTAATACAGCTCTGTTCTCCAATTTGAGGCCTACTGACTGTGGGGTTTAGATTCTTTATTTGAATTGGATTCATAAGAAAACCCAAGAACCTATGGGCTAGCATCTGCAGGGCTTTGAAGAACTCATTTGACCCAAAGGATCCCTATTCTCACTTGATGTAGGTAAGGAACCTTACAGAGGCATGTGAGGGACTTCATCCACAGTGACTGATTTTTGGCCATTTTGATTTTGGATCCACACATGTGATCGTTCTTTAGATCCATCAGGTGCTGAGAATCTAAGCCACAGGCTCACACAGGACCAAGAGGCTGATTCAGACACATCCCTTTCCAAAGCAATTAAGCAAAGAGCCACAGGTGATGCCCATTCATTTCCGTTTGAAAACTGTTTTCTTCAGGATTCACAAAGGCGTGGCCTCAGGCAAAGAACTTACTGACATTCAGGGCAACAGAAAAATAGGCAATCAAAAGGCCCATTGCAGGGGTTCTCCACTGAGACTTTCCTGGTCACATTGATATCTGAGTTTTCTGAGATGCTTGTCATTCCCTTCAGCTATCCAGTACATGTCCATGTCACAGTGCTTGGAGGTGGTACATATCGTGGACTCAAAAGCATGAGCCTATTTTGGAGAGTGGCTAGATTTCAGGAAGAAAACAGGAACTTAGGAAGATAGCAGGTGTTGCCCATCGATATGGCAAGCCCTAGTGCATTCATAAATTGGGCAGGATGAATGCTGGGAAACTTTCTACTAGACAGGAAACATCCATTGATGCATTCTCTTTTTCTAATGTCTACAACCATGGACACAGTGAGATACACAGACATAGAAACACTCGCCTTGTTAAACAACTTACTAGAAACAGTTCACTCCAAACCAAACAAACCGACTTTCCTACCTATTCTCAGAACATGGGACAAAACCACAAACACACATCCACACCCACAAAGGCACCTCCTTCCCCCAAATAGGTCTCTCACTATCCGGAGTGTCCTCTGACTGCTGGGCCATACTATGTTTCCCCGATATGGCCTATCCTGTCTCAGATCTGGACTCCATGTCCAACTCTGTGAAGTGGTCAGGAGTCAGCTGTGAGCCAGTACCTGCTTTTTTAGGAAAGGCCCCTCTTCAGAGTACTCCTGGCATTTGGCCATCCTCACATCAGTAGGTACCAAGAAAGACTGACTCTTTCCTTGCTAAATTGAATCAAGTGAGATCACTAGGACTGGGACTGGGACTGACTCTGTGTGCCTGGCTTCCTGCATCCCAAGTTCAGAGATTTCCATTACCAAGGAAGTGAGGTGAGGTTGCATCCTTCAGGAACTGAATGAGGTCACTGCCTTGGCAACCACTTTGTCCAAACAGTTGCTTTCAAGCGTACCATGAGAAGGAGGCTTACCCTACTTTCTGTGGCACTTTCACAAATTAGAATGGTATATCAACCATAGGCACCAAGAAACAGCTCTCCACACAGGCCTGATTTGGTCCATCTTCTCTATATTAGGAAGAGAGCCTTTAGTCCGGGGAGCACTGCAGTGAACCTCTGCACTAAAACTATTAGCAAGCACCTGGTGGAGGAGTCCTCCATAGGTAAGGGGCGCCTTTATAACATCTGATATCCGGTTAAGGGAGATCTTTTCTGAGGACAGAGCTGTGGCCTGGGGAGGCTCACATATACTCCTTTCCAGGAGAGTAACGAGAATCTTTCTGTCCTCTGTTCTGTTCTGTAGGGAATTCCTCTGGAACTGTAGAGAGGGGCCGACAGGCACGCACGCGCTCCTACCCTGGAGCTATAGGAAGATGTTGCACTGTTCCACTGTTTTTCTGTTTAGGTGCCGGTTTTCGGTTTTTTGTGTTTTGTTTTGTCTTCTATTTTTTTGATTGTTTGTTTGTTTTTGTTTGTTTTGTTGTGTGATTTCAGTGGTAAAAACTTAAGTATTTTGGACGTAAAAATGGGTAATAAAGAGAGTAAGCCTGACGCCCCTTTGGGCTGTGTTTTAGGGAACTGCGATGAACTTTACCCCCCTTTGTTAAGCAGGATGACAGAAGCTCCTAGCTGGCTGCCTGGAGCACACCCATTGCAGAGGGCAATGCTTGCTGGGGACCTAAGAACTGAGCATCTCCCAGGTTAACAAGTGAAACTCCTTTAAAACCCCTTGTCGCTCCAGATCAAGAGAGTCACAACATTTGGCAGAGTCCCCTCTGTTTCTCCTTTGTTCGCAAAGCAATAAACCTCCCTTTTTCTTTTTCTCAAAACTCAGTCCTCATTATTAAATTGGTATTAATTGGCTTCAAGTTCAGGAATCGAACTTTAATTTACAAATTTGGTACCCCCCCTCCTCCCCGGAACTTTGTGAGAGCTGTCTACTGGAATATTAGGAGATGAAGCATGCTTGGTGTGGAACTGAACAAGAGGAGCTAATCCTGTAAGTAAAAGGAAGAACTGAGGGACTCCCAGCAGCTGCCAAAGCCCTGTTGATTAAGGGAATTACCTCCTTCCTTTCCGCACTGTAAGAATTATGCCACCTCTGTCTTGTTAAAAAAGAGAAAAAGAAAAAGGGGACACTAAATGCAGTGAAGTCACCATGGAGACACTTTATTTTACATTTCAGGTTGCCCCTCTGTTAAAACATGTGGTCCCCCCCCTGTGGATATCTATGGTGCACACTGGTGTAGGAGATTTTTCTATTATCTGCTCTGGTTTAATGGGTTCTCTCTGACAGCCATAGTCTGGACCTCCTTTCTGTCTGTCTTGTGTCTTTGTATCTGGCCCTTTAAGACATGTGCAATAATGTGTTGATATTATAAATTGTTTCTTGGGAATGAACTTAGCTGAATGTATGTCTAAATGATGATGTTTTATTTTAACAATCTGGTATCTGAATGGGTTTTTGAAGCATTGCAGAATCTTGCAGTTAAAAGTCGGGTTTAGGTAATTGTTTAGTTTATGATTTCAGATAATTCATGCCAGAGAACTTAAATACTTAGGATGGAAAACTGAAGAACTCTACTTCCAAGTTGGCAAGTAACTTCCCAATCATACAGTCTTTTTTTCACCAATTTTGAATTGGATAGCCTGGGAAAATATCACTGTGTGTACCAGTGCATTAATTTGGACAAGGATAGTAAATCATAGAATGGTATCTGTTGACAAAACAAGATGTAAAGATATAAAATTTTGTGAATTGTATCTTAAATTTATATCATAACTTTCAACATCCGAACCTCAAAATTATGGTTAAAATGCCTTAGGCCTGAGGTGTCTGCTCAGAATAGCAGTTTTTCCTGCTCCTTCCAGACCTCAGCCATGACTTATGTTGAAATGTAAATGAAAGAAGCCTGCAATCTTAGTAGGAGACTGATTTGAGGCCTAAGGGGGAAAAAAAAGGTAAATTGTATGGTATTTACTAATTACTAGCCAGTCACTTTTTCTAGGACTCTTTTTTTTTCCTTAGATACTTTTTTTTTGAGCTCATGACTTTGAGCATACAGACCTAGGTTAATGTTTTTCAGATCAGTTCTATCTTTGACCAACTGTAGACATTTTGAAACATTGCAATGGAGATTTCACCTGAGAAAAGCTACAAGGCCTTTACTATTATTATGTGTGCACACTTTTGTTCTGTGTTGTATGTCTATATATACATATGTCCGTATATCATATATATGATACACAAACTAACATATACAAGGAGCGCTCATAAAAAAGCGCTCATTAAAACAAATTTAAATAGGAGATCCAAAGATCTTTAATTCACGTGATTTAAATGTTTCAATTTAAATTGGATAAACAGATAAAAATCAATGTCTTTAAATTTAAGCTTACAAATTTTTCCAGGTGTTCAAAAATCTAATAAAATATTAATAACTACAAAATGTCTAATATGCCTTGGTACTGGGACCTTTCCTTCAACATAAAAATGGTTTACACTGTCAATACATTTCTCTAATATTTTGATAAATAAATAAAGTAAATTTGATTGGGATTACTCATTCATGAGTACTTTTGTTAGATATCTGATTGATTTACTAAGGTCTGAATAAGTTTTTATTAAAGTCTGTATAAGAATATAAAAATCAGTCATGTGTTAATGAGACAGAAATTTCTTAAAACATAAGTTTACCCATAACGTTGTGTTTATTAAGTTTTATTTTCTCTAGAGCAAGCAACCATAAAAATTAAACAACTGATTAAATAAGAACTGTTATTTTAGAGCACTGTACTGCCATTGCTTTAAAAGCTAAACTTGGTTAATGTAGAAACATCAATGTAATTGTGATGCTATCAATGTTTTCATATCTTATATGTATTCAAGTCTGTAAGGTAGAAACTTTAAAAGAGCATTATATCAAGCTGGTGCTCTGAAGTTTTATGGTAAAAAAATATATTGGGGATTTATTTACCTGTTATCAATAAGATATGTAAACTTTTATGTTACTTTTTACATTGGGGAAAAATTTAAATGTATTTTTTAGTTAATGAGAGCCTAATGGATGTAAAGGTTAAAAACTTTCAGCCTTTTTTTAATTCATGTTTTAAATGTGATATCATATGGTGTTAGCTAATGTTCATGTGACCTCAAACAATTTATGTAAACTTTGTCAAATGATATTTATAAATAAAGATTATCTTTAGAACTAAAATACTTAAGATTTATAAAGAGCCCTGCCTTACCTGAGATAAGGCTCTGTGTCCCATCTTACTACATGTGAGAATGACTACAAAACCAGTAGGTCAGATAATATTTCTTTAAAGTTATGTTAAAAAGTTGGTTTTTTTAAGGTCAATATTCCTAGGATCTCAAACAGGGGATATAATGTATAACTCAGCCAAAAAATTCAGGGTAGTTATTACACAAGCTAAGTATTTTTACTTTTGTTAATTTTATTTTGAAATTATTTTATAAGTGATCTAAAGATTCTCTGTTACTGTTTTACAAACGTGTTGCTTTAAGAACACAACATGGGTTTATTCAAGATAATAAGTCATTACTTACAATACAGACAGAAAAATACAGATCCCAATTAATAAAAAGATAATGATATAGTTATAGACATTAAAGCCCAGTACTCTTAATATAAGGCTGTTAAAATTTATTTGCTGGATGTTTAAGATTAGGATTTAAAATTAAAGTTAAATGAAAAGCGCCAAGAAAACCAATATTTGGCTTTTGCCCTCTGAGTCAGTCTGAATCCAGGGAACAGGGAACTTCTCTAAAGAGCTTTGAAACTCTGAGCCACATAACCTCCTCCTGATCAGGGAGATTAATGAGACCACTGGAGAACAGAAAGCCAGTCAGTGTATTTGTTACGAAGAGGAGAGTCATCAAAGAAAGGAGACATCCCTGATGCTTCCGAGGGAAGCCAAATGGTCAAGCAAGATCTGGACCCACCTAGCGCAAATGGCACTAGCAGAACTAAGAATCTGCTCTCAAGTTTCCCCAGAATTGACTCCCATAAAAGCTCAGCTGACTGTTAACAATAGATGGAAACAAAAGTCAGTTTGACTGCTTCATCTTAAACACTTAGGAAAGACAGTTAAGAACAAAATACATCCATTCCTGGGCATTTTAAATTATAATAATAATAATATAATTTTAAGGTATGCACTTTATGTTTGCCTCCCAAAATAAGTAAGACTGGTGGCTACAAAGAAGAATTCTCAGAAAGGAATGCCTGATACTTATAAAAAGAGACTATCAAGAAGACCTGCCACAGGGATAAGTTTTCAGTTTAAGGCCTACAGATATTCCTAACCTACACAGGTAGGCTTGGTGTTTGCTAGTACAATTATCCATCCCTGAGTAACAGAATTAAAGGTTTCTCTAAGAGACACAGAGGTCATACTAGTAAAAAGATTTTACAAGATCAGATGACATTAAATTATTAAACTGTATCTTATGGGGAGGGACAAGTGTAACAGTACAAGTTAAGTTGACAGTCCGGATAACTGGGGATATTAAAGACTGGTGATGGAACTTCTATACAGTGACAAGTTCCAGCTGCTGCAACATTTTTTCAGTACTCATGGTTTTTGTTTCTCTCATAGAAGAACCCATCCCCAGATGGCTTTACAACCTGTTCTTCCCCAATCAGACTTCAAACCGAACTGACTTCTAAAAGGCAACTCATGTCCCTCAACTGACTTCTAAAAGGCAACTCATGTCCCTCATGCCATGCCCACTCATGTCACCCTGTCTCAGGTCAGAAGAAGAAAAAATGAGTGACACCACTCTTCTTAAAACAATGGAGAGAAAGATAAATAGACTATCAATATAAGTAATTAATTAAGTCAGGTAAAATCAGGGAGATCGGTTTTGGGTGAGTTCTAAAAATTTGGAGACTCTTACCTGAGGGATTAAAATTTCCTCAGTGCTCTTCCCGTAATCTATCAAAGATTTGAAAGGGACACAAAGAAAAGGGGGGAATGATAGACCCAACCTGATCTTTAATTAAAATTGGGAGCCATCTTGCCAAAAAGCCATGAAAAGATAATTTTGGCTTTAGCATAAATCACTTCAAATTCTAAACCTGCTTGGAATGCCTGCCCACGCCTGGAACTCACCCATGCCCGGCTCTCTGACCAGATAGCAGCCCTCTCTGAAACTTTAGTGACACATCATAAATATTTGCCTTCTCTGGCGAGACAACAACCCTCTCTGAGGCTCTAATGGTCTTCATGAACTCTGATGTAGGGACAGCAAAAAAAATGTAGACTGCCATTAGTGTGATGTTTGTCAGAGTTCTGTTATCTGTAAACTCCCTTTTGTGTAATTTTCTGGGCTATTAAGCTGCCTGTAGGAAAGCTGGGGTTGCTGTCTTATTCCCGCCATTTTGTGAGGGAGAGGCAGCACAGCTGGTGGAAATAATAAGCTTAATTTAATTTGATTTTAATTAGAGTTAGTGGTCTTTTCTTGTGTCCTGGTCTAACAGGTAATCACTCCAAAAACATGGAGCTCCGCTGGCCTAAACACTTCTTGAGAAACTTCCTCTGAGTTTGGGCACTTGAAATATATGTTGTTGTAAGGAGCTTTAGCTTCCTTTCTAGTGATACCATCAAAGCTGAGTCTGCATCTATGTGACCTGGAGGACATGGTTTCTTGTATTCTAATGAACATGAGGCAGCAGTGCTGAATTTTCTGTTTGTAGGTAAACTGTGGCCAGTGGATGCTAAGTGTCTCCCCGTGTGGACTGTGAAGCCATTTGGTCATCCTCCACTTTTTGTGGTGATTCTTGCTGCTGTACTGGGAGTTTGGTATATGCTTTATGAAATACAACGAGTTCAACAGGAACCCAGTGTTGGAGGGAGTTCTGTCACTTGTGGTGGGTCAGGGTCTGAAGGAGAATGCACCAACCAGGCTTTTATCTCACAGAGCTTGCCCCCTTGTCCTTAGAAATCTGACTCTGAACTTAGCCCAGAAACCTCTCCATATAACATGATGCCTTTACATAGAAGGGTCTGCTGGCTGCTCCATGTCAGTCACAAACCATTTGGAAAGCAATGGCAAATCCTCATGGCCACACCACATATGTATTATCACACACCTACCCACCACTGCAATAGGCCCACTACTCAGCAGGCTCCAACTTACTGGCATCTTTGTTCTACACCATTTTCATGAAACCCGGTCAATCATGGCATTCTCTGGTACACTCATGATCAGCAACAAGATATCTAAAGGTTCTCCAGGGCCACCTGGTTAAGGGAATTTCAAAGATTTCATTGTATTTATCTAGCCATTTTTCTTGGATGAAGTTGGAGGCACTGTGGGTTTCAGTTTATTCAGGAACTATTAAATGTGAGGAAGCTATTTTCATTAAATTCTCTGGAGAAATCTCACAGGCAAGTCTTCCCATAGAGTGGTCAAAAGGTCACATGAAGCCAGGCCCATTGAGGTCTTTAATGTGACGTCCATGGGTGTTCTGACTGTCAACTATGGCTGCCAAATCTTTCAGAATAAAATCATGTGATATCCTAGCTGATATTCCAAGGCTCTGTGGAAAGCCACCCTGGTATTTGATCTCAGTTTCCAAGGGCGAATCCCATGCGTGGCCTCCTAAAATCTGAATGCAGTTTATGGCAATATTTCTCTGAGATCAGTTCCAGAACTCAGACTCTAAGGGGAATCACACCAGAGTTCAAGCCCAGATAGACCCAGTCATCACTTCCAACCGCCAAACAAATGACCACAATTAAAACCAAAACACACCCACAAGGCCCTCATCTTCTTCCATATAGACACTCATCATAACCTGTGGCTGGAGGTTTCCATGAGGGACTCAGCCCAAGACAGTGTACAAAATAACCTCCCTTGCCCGTCATTTGCCTAAAGTCAGGGTTGCCTGGACACCCTTCCTGAGAACCAGGAGTGATCAAATAAGCCTGCCGTAAATACTGCTCTGATTCTCCAATTTGAGGCCTCCTGACTCTCGGGTATAGATTCTTTATGTGAATTGGAATCATGAGAAAACCCAAGCACCTATGGGCTATCCTCTGCAGGGATTGAAGAACTCATTTGACAAAAAGGATCCCTATTTTCACTTGATGGAGATCAGGAATCTAACAGAGGAAAGCGAGAGACTTCGTCCACAATGACTGCTTTTTTGGCCATTTGGTTTTGGAAGCACACATGTAATTGTTCGTTAGATCCATCAGGTGCTGAGAATCTATTCAACAACCTCACACATGGCCAAGAGTCTGATGCAGAGACATCCCTTTCCAAAGCAATTAAGCAAAGATCTACAGCTGATGCCCATTAATTTCCATTGAAAACCCTTTTCTTCAGGCTTCACAAAGGGGTGGCCTGAGGCAAAGACCTTTCTGACATTCAGGGCAACAGAACAATAGGTAAGCAAATGGCCCAAGGCAGGGTTTCTGGAATGATATCTGAGTTTTCCTAGATGATCCCATTCCCTTCAGCTATCCAGTACATAGCCATGTCACAGAGCTTGGAGGTGGTACATGTCTTGGAAACAAAACCATGAGCCTATTCTGGAGAGTGGCCAGAATTCAAGAAGAAAACAGGAATTTAGGAAGACAGTGGTTTTTTGCCCATCCATTAGGCAAGCCAAAATCCATTCATAAATTGGGCAGGATGAATGTTGTGAAGCTTTCTACTATTCAGGACACATCCATTGATGCATTCTCTTTTCTAATGTCTACAACCACGGACACAGTGGGATAAACAGACATAGAAACACTCACATTGTCAAAAGACTTACTAGAAACAGTCCACTCCAATCCTAACAAACCAACTTTCCTACCTATTCTCAGATCATTAGACAAAACCACAAACTCACACACACACCCACAAAGTCACCTCCTTCCCCCAAGTAGGTCTATGACTATCCGGAGTGTCCTCTGACTGATGGGCCATAGTATGTTACTCCAAAATGGACTGTCCTATGTCAGATCTGGACTCCTTGGCCAACACTGTGATGTTGTCAGGTGCCAGTGGTGAGACACTACCTGCTTACTCAGGAAAGGCCCCTCTTCAGACCTTCCTGGCATTTGGCCATCCTCACATCAGTAGTTACCAAGAAAGACTGATGCTGTCCTTGGTAAATCCAAACATGTGAGGCCACTGGGACTGGGACTGGGACTGCCTCTCGGTGCCTGGCTTCCTGGATCCCTAGTTCAGAGAGTTCCATCACCAAGAAAGTGATGTAGGTCACTTCCTTCAGGAACTGAATGAGGTCACTGCCTTGGCAACCACTTTGTCCTAACAGTTGCTTCCAAGTGTCCCAATTGATGGAGTCTGCCCCTACTTCCTGTGACACTTTCACAAGTTTGAATGGTATATCAAACATAGGCACCCGGGAACAGCTCTCCACACAGGCCTGGTATTGTCCATCTTCTCTACATTAAGAAAAGAGAGACTGCTTCAGACACACCCCTTCATCCTGACCAGGTTGTTTGTCGTGGAAGATGACTTTTGCTCTCTCAGGTCCTTCATAGCTTCCTATATCTTCCCCAGGGTTCATTTCTGCATGGACCTTTTTGTTTCTCAGCAGGTGGAAGATTTCTTACATTCCTGTATTGTAAGACCAACTCTGTCCCTGCTTTTCTGTAAAGTTAGATTGAGGGAACAGAGTATGGTTAGGGTTAATAACATGTTTGATTTGGCTTAGGAATCATTCTGCTGGATGAATAATGTTATTGGGAACCTGCGATATTTATAAGAATATATACAG
Source organism: Callospermophilus lateralis (assembly GCF_048772815.1). NCBI lineage: Eukaryota > Metazoa > Chordata > Mammalia > Rodentia > Sciuridae > Callospermophilus > Callospermophilus lateralis. The sequence goes on from NW_027511494.1 coordinate 552,345, forward strand.
GGGAAATATATGTATGAAAACAGAAATCTAGGTAAGATTTGAAGCCCAGAAGGGAATTGGATCCTTGATTGGGATACTTAGGTTTGAATTATGTTCTGCACATGTGTCTCAGATAAATCTATACACAATGGCATAGGACCTTGTACCTTGGATGATTGAATGTCAAAGAAAACATCCAGTCAAAAAAGGATAGTTGGTAGGATTAGGAAGATAGTTGGTAGGATTAGGAAAAAGAGTGAGTATAGGATTTGGACAAAAAGTTCTTTAGCAATAGGGTTTCGGGTAGAGAGAAAATGTAAATGTCAGCAGATGTGAAGACTCAGTCACAATGATGAACTGGGGAAAATATGTAGGAAAGCAGATATCAATAGAGACATTAGAAAATCAGACAAATGATAAAGTGATTGATAGGATTAGACATTTTCAACAGGCTTGAGTTTGAATAAATAATATTAGGAAGAAACAAATATGTAGTCACCAATAGGATTGACATTTGAGAGCATTAGGCAACCTGGACATGGGTGATGTTCATAATCCATACTCACATTCCATTTAGGCTTTGGTACAGTCGTAAGTGTGACTTTGCATTTTGTGGCCAGAATATTACTGTGATAAAATGTATATGTAGATCAGGTGACATGAGTATTTGTTGCACCATTTCTGAGAGCAATATTTTGAAGAGATATAAATTAGTATTGGGGGCACAAATAGGTGTACCATGTGTGTATGAATATAGAGAGAATGCATGAATAGACCATACTGTGAATAAATAATATAACTGTTTCCAAATTTAGAAATTGGAATAAATTGATATCCCAAAATACACAGGAAATCTTACATTGATATACATACATTCATTCCAACCAGTTATACATCTAATGGTAATATTAGGGTTGTAGTTTATCATAAAATGTGTGTGAGTTTTGCTTCCAAATTGATTATGGAAATCGAAAATAATGTGTTTGGAAAGAAGTCTCATGAAATAACCAGTCAAAAACAAGGAGGAATACATGTGTTCTGAAGCAGGAAGTGATTGAATGTGTTACAAATGTCTTTCAATTTGTGAACTTGTGGATGAAATGTATATTCTACGATGTATAAAAACTGAAGAAATAGTAATGTACCAGTGTTGAATTAAAATGAACATCAAAATACACATCATGTCCCATAGAAATCTACTTTCATTGATGTTAAATTTGGTCAGTTACTGTAGAAATATAAGGCTTTGTTTGCACCATTAACTAAAGTGAGTTTTCAGTTCTAGGAAACAAATATGTATTTCAGGTGGATGAATATTTCTAAAAACAATCTTATGAAAAGTTGATTATAAAACCACATACATGAACATGAGTGAATTATTTAGGGAGTGTATAATAAGACACATATATTTCATATTTTGAAAATTATATATATATATATATATATATATATATATATATATATATATATATATATATCTCACAGATACATTAGAAATTAGCAATATATATGCCAATCAAAATTCATCATGAAATATATATCATTCACAGATCCAAAAATATTAATTTTACTAAACATGGATTTATGTATAATGTTTTTCAACTAAGAAGCTCACTCATAGTTTGAATTTTCAGTTCCAAAAATATTTAGGAGGAGTGATCTCTTCTCATACTTTGTATCTCCCAAGTTAGCCACCTCACAAAAATGTACGTGTGATACCAGGTAGGATTTTATATATGCATATAAAAATACATGTGCTAAATTGGCTACAGAAAAAGGGAGACAGAAATTCCCATATGTGTTAACTTTAAAAACACATGGAGGACTATTTCAACAAAAAATTAACAAGATTTATAACTCCTACCCTATATCATGCAAAAGGCAAGACCAACTATACGCCATGCCTCCTCTCAACTGCTTGTATTTCTATTCTGTTTGGGTTATATTTCTCCATCATATTAGGATTAGTAGTCAGAGTCTAGTAGGGTATGTGTTAGTGTCAGGGATTCAGTATTTTGAATGGAAAATTGAAAAATGAATCCAATGTGTATGTAAATATGTGCTACACAAAAATCATCCCACTCTCATTCAGAACAATGCCTTGACAACACCTACGGCCCAAGTATGACACAATCAGAGGAGAAGAGTTAGAAAATCCGTGAATACATATATAGAATGGAATATGATCAGGAGTTCACAACCTTGGAAGTGGTAGAGGAGTTTCCAAAAGTAAGGGACAGGGTAAACCCTCCACAAACATGAAGGTCTGCTGGCCTAGAGACTTCTTGAGAAACTGCCTGTGAGGTTGGGCACTTGAAATATATGTTGTTGTCAGGAGCTTTAGCTTCCTTTATAGTGAGACCATAAAAGCTGGGTCTGCATCAATGTGACCTGGAGGACATGGTTTCTTATTTTCCAATGAACATGAGACAGCAGTGCTGAATTTTCCATTGTAGGTAAACTGTGGCCCCTGGGGGCTAAATGTCTCCCTGTGTGGACATTGAATCCATATGGTCATCCTCTATTTTCGTGGTGTTTCTTGCTGCTGTACTGGGAGTTGGGTATTTGCTTCACGAAATACAAGGAGTTCAACGGGGACACAGTGCGGGAGGGATTTCTGTCACGTGTGGTGGGTCAGGGTCTGCAGAAGAATACAAGAACCAGGCTTCTATCCCACATAGCTTGCCCCCTTGACCATAGCAACCTGATTCTGAACAATGTCCTGAAACCTTTCTATGTAACAAGGTGCCTTTACATATAAGGGTCTGCTGGCTTCACCATGTCAGTCACAAGCCATTTGGAATCCAATGACAGATCTACATGGCCCCACCACAGATGTTTTATCACACACCTGCCCACCATTGCTCTAGGCCCACTACTCAGCAGGACCCAACTTTCTGGCATCTCTGTTAAACACCATTTTCATGAAAACCAGTCAATCAAGGCACTGTCTGGTATACTCATTGTTGGGAAAAGTATAAACGGCAGCCATACCCCAGAAAAAAACCCCACATGGTGCCTAAGGACTTCTTCTTCCTACCTTCTTTTTTCTGCAGTGGTGCGAAATGTTTCCACCTGTGTGAACTCTCTTGCTGGCGCCAATTTGAAATCTCGCTGGTGGGAAACCTTAGCCCCAATAAGAACTAATTCCTGGGCTCCAGAGCTGATATCTGAAAGAACTTACCAATAAACGTTTTGCCTGCCATTTATCTAAGCCCTTCCATCTTCCCCTTAGTTCTATATAAGCACACAGCTTTTTGCAATAAAATTGGAATTCTCCCAGCAAAGTGCCTTTGCGTGGGAAGTTCTTTCATTCTGTTGCCCCGTGTGAGAATATGGGTGAGCTGTTTCTAACAAGAGCCCCGTCCCCTGCCCCGCCAAGACACTCCGCCCTGGTCCACTCTTTTCAGATGCCGGATTCCTGCACTCACAACAGATCTGATATATGTAAGCCTCCCCTGACCCTGGCTCTCCAACTCCCTTCAGGCTACCACTGGTTTTGTGACCTTGATCATCTGGCACACTCTAGACGCCCTGTAGGGGGCAGGAAATTCCTGCCACTAAGACCTTTACTGGTCGCAGTGGACCCTCTGGTGATCCGTTTTCCTTTGGGGCGTGAGGCTTCTGAGTTTACATGAGAGGCTCTTTGGTTTTTTTCCTCTGCTGCCGCTGCCGCTGCTGGCTAGAGTTGCTGTTTGCTGCAGGGCTGCTGTGTCTGGCTGAAGCTGCCTCTCTGCTCGGGGAAAACTGAACTCCCGTCCTGGAACTGCATTCTGCCGGAACCAGAGTTCTGTTTTCATTACTGACTTTTTCTGCTGCGTTCGAAAACTTTCCTGACGTCAGGTTGCCCGTGGCTCCGAACCCATTGGGACTCACAGATCGCACTTCACTGGTGACGACCAGGTAGTGCCCTCTGTATTTCCTCATGACGGCTGGTCATTTTGGGGACGCCCACCTGACCACCGTTTGCCCTGAGCTTCCTGGAAGCCTTTCCAGCCCGGGTTTTCTCTTTGTCTATCTCGCTTACTCTTATTCTCTCTCTCTCTCTCTCTCTCTCTCTCTCTCTCTCTCTCTCTCTCTCTATTCCTTCTCTCCCTGTGACAATGGGCACCTCTTCATCTGTACCTGAAGCCTCACCTCTCAAATGTTTAATAAAAAATCTGGCCACACTCTCCCTCACACCAGACATCAAGCCCAAACTTCTAATCAAATTCTGTACCCAAGATTGGCCTACATATCCACTGGATAATGGAAATCATTGGCCTCCAGAAGGCTCCTTACATCCAAACCTTCTCTGGGATCTTTTTAACTACTGCCAGCATCTGAAAAAGTGGAGTGAGATTCCCTGCATTTAAGGTTTTAGCCTTCTCACACAGCACCCTGTCGCTGCTCCTCCTGCCCTCCCTCTCAGGTCCTCCTTGTTTGCAAACCCTTCTCTTCCCCTACTTCTACTCCTGACTTCACAGATTCTTCCTCATTCAGCCCAGCAGATTAACCCCCACCTTATCCCCCAGTCCTATCTGCCCCTTCTCTCCCGCTATACCCTCCTCTTCCTCTGCCTGATTCCAAGGATCCTCAGCCTTCCATTTCATCCTCCTCCCCTCCGCCCTCTTCTGCCTGCTCCACCTCCTCCTCTTCCAAAGAGACACTCCCTTCCCCTCCCTCTCCTTATTGTCCGCCTCCTGCCTCTTTCAGTCCTCCTGTTACCAGGTCTAAGGGACTCCTTCCCACCCCCAAGACCATCGCACCCCTTCGTGAGGTAGCTGGTCCCGAGGGTGTCATCAGAGTCCACGTGCCCTTCTCCATGTCGGACATTACTCAGCTAGAGAGGAAGTTAGGCTCATTCACCACTGACCCCACCACTTACATTCGGGAGTTTCAGTGGGTCCTGCAAGCATATAGCCTCACTCAACATGACATCTACATGCTCTTGGCCAATAAACTTCTCCCTGAGGAAAGGCAATGGGTCTGGGAGCTAGCCCAAGCCCATGCTGATGAAAATCATAGGACCAATCCTAACCACCCCACAGGCCCTCATGCTGTCCCAGAGCAGGATCCCCTATGGGATTACAACACCCCTGAAGGCTTACAGTCTAGTGACCTTTTTACATCCTGCCTCTTGGCGGGCCTGAAAAAGGCCATCCGCAAGGCTGTTAACTTTAAAAAGGTGCAGGAGGTCATTCAAAGGAAGGAGGAAACACCTTCAGAATTCCTGGATACACTAACCAAGGCCCTTTAACAGTACACAAACCTCAACCCAGAAACCCCTGATGGCCGTCATGTCTTAATGACATATGTTCTGGCCCAAAGCTACCCTGACATTAAAGCCAAGCTTAAAAAGCTTGAACAGGGCCCTGCTACTCCTTAGACCAAAATCTTCATTTTCAAGGTTTTTTATGATAGAGAGGATGAAAGTGAATGCCGTAGGCAGAGGGCTGAAAATGCCAAATTTCAAATGTTGGCCCAGGTCATTCAGAGAAGGCCATCACCACGCCATCCCAATATGACACCCCCGGGAGCTTGCTTCAAATGTGGTAAGGAGAGACATTGGGCCAGGGATTGTCCTTCACTGAGGACACCGTACAACCCCTGCCCAAAATGCCATCAAAGGGGACACTGGGGGGCAGACTGCCCAACAACCCAAAAGGGAGATTGGTCAGCCGCCCGGCAACCACAGCCTCTCTTGGGCTTGGCAGAGGAGGATTGACGGAGTCCTGGGCTTTCCCTCCAGACTATTACCATCAAGAATCAAGAGCCTAGGGTTACCTTCCTGGTGGATGGATGCTTCATTACCTTCCTCTTGGATACTGGTGCCGCTTTATCAGTCTTAAGGGAGTATTGGGGTTCTACCACACCCTCAAAAACTCCTATTGTCAGGGTAGGAGTTAAACAGATTTTCCCTCAAACCCCCCCATCATGTTATATGCAGGGATCCCTTTTGTCCTTCACTCACTTCTTTTTCGTTATGAGCCATTGCCCCATTCCCCTTCTGGGAAGGGACATACTCTCACTATGAAAAGTCACCATTCACATATCACCCCACACCTCTCCTACCTCTCATTTCCTCATGATGTTCCTAGGGGCAGATACACCTCCTTCATGCACTCCTCCATGACTCTCTAAACTAGTTAAGCCTGAGGTTTGGGACACAACTACACCCTTTATGGCTAAATGCAGTCCTATTCATATTGTCTTACGGGACCCTTCAAGATATATTAGTCAACCAAAATATCCACTCACAACCACAGCCCTCCTCGAATTAGAACCCATCATCCAGGATTTATTATGAAAGGGGTATCTTAGGCCTACACACTCTCCTTTCAACACCCCCATTCTGGCACTTAAGAAACCTAACGTGTCCTACAGGCTGGTTCAAGACCTTCTCCTTGTCAACTCCTCTGTGGTCCCCATCCACCCGCTAGTGCCCAACCCTTACACCCTCCTCTCTCAGATTCCTGCCACTACTACCCACTTCTCGGTCCTAGATTTAAAAGATGCATTCTTTTCTATTCCCTTGTTCTCAGAATCTCAGAATATCTTTGCTTTTACGTGGACTGACTCTCACATCCACCATTCTCATCAGCTTTCCTGGACTGTCCTCCCACGGGGATTCAGCCCCCATCTCTTTTGCCAAGTTCTTGCCCAGGACCTCACATCCTTTCACCCGACCTGTCCTGACTCTATTCTCCATCAATATGTCAATGACCTTCTTCTATGTAGTCCCTCTGGGAACACTCTCAATCCCACACCGTTCAGCTTCTTAATTTCCTAGCAGACAAGGGATATAGGGAGTCTCCCCACAAGACACAGGTTTCCCAGTCTTCTGTCACCTCTCTTGGTTTTTGCCTTACACCCGGGAAAAAGGAAATAACACTGGATAGGAGGCAACTCCTCTCTGATCTTCCAGTGCCCCATATGAAAGCCAAAATACTATCATTCCTAGAAGTAGCAGGTTATTTTAGGGCCTGGATCCCAAATTATTCTCTTCTATCCAAACCCCTGTATGACCTAGCAAATGGACCCCCTAGTGAATCTCTTGTCTTCTCCCCTATCTACCACTTCCGCAGGCTTCAGCAACTCCTCTTAAAGGCACCTGCCCTTCACCTTCCTGATCTTTCAAGACCATTTCATCTATATGTCCATGAAAAAGGGGGGCAAGCACTTAGGGTCTTAGGTCAAAACTATGGGCCTACATTTGCACCTGTGGCATATTTTCCAAAAAACTAGACTCTACCATTCGTGGGTGGGCCCCTTGCTTAAGAGCTCTGGTTGCTGGACAAATTTTACACAAAGAAGCCTCTAAGCTGACTTTTGGGGCACCTTGAACTATCCACTCCCCACATCACTTGAAAGATCTTTCAGCTTATAAGGGCCTTCAAACCCTTCCTCCATCCAGAGTTCTGTCGCTCCTCACTTTCTTTCAGGAAAACCCTAATATTACTTTCCTCCCATGCTCTGCACTGAACCCTGCCTCACTGCTCCCAATGACTCCCACGTCTAACACACCAACTCATAATTGCTTGGAAACCTTTGATGATTTCCTCCGCTGTCATTGTTCCATTTCTGAGGAACCACTCACCAAGCCTGACCTTATCTGGTTTACTGACAGCAGTTCCTTTAGGCAGAATGGCACTCATTACTCTGGATACGCTGTAGTTTCAGCCACTGAGATTATAGAGGCCAAAGCTATGCCTTCAGGAACTACCAACCAGCAGATTGAACTTATAGGAGCCACTCGTGCCTGCCTACTAGCACAAGGCAAATCCCTCACCCTCTATACTGATTCAAAATATGTCTTCCAGATCTTATTATCCCATGCTTCAATATGAAAGGAGCGAGGCCTACTTACCACCAAAGGTAATGCGATCACTAATTCGGCTCTTTTAACCAATCTGATAGAGGCCTCCCACTTACCCACCCAGTTGGGAGTTGTGCATTGTAGGTCACATCAGAAGGACGGCTCTCTTATCACTGAGGGCAATGCCAAAGCTGACAAGGCGGCACGAATGGCTGCTACCACTTCCAATTATGGCCCCCATGGGGGACATATTATGGCCACTTTCGACAGCTCATCTGAAGCCCCTACTTCTTCCAGTAAGAACAAAAATCTTTTCAAGTTCCTTCATACTCTACACCATTCCAATTCTCAGTCTTTGACCCTTTTTTTACAGAGCTTCTTCTCCCTCAACCCTTCTGACATAGCCATGCTAGAGAATATAGCCTCTAATTGTCAGATCTGTTAGCGGACCAACCCTCATACTCCTTTAAGGCCCAAACCTTTCCCTTTCCACCAAGCCCGGAGACACATTCCCACTGCTGACTGGCAAGTAGACTTCACCAACATGCCCACAGTATGGCACACTAAATACCTCCTTGTCTTTGTGGACACTTTCTCTGTTTGGGTTGAGGCATTTCCCACTTCCAATAAAAAGGCTTCCACTGTAGCTTCAATCTAACTGACAGACATCATCCCCAGGTTTTGTATGCCGACTTCCCTACAATATGACAATGGCCCTGAGATTATTTCTAGGATCACAAAAAAGGTCTCTCAAGCCCTCTCTTTCAAGTGGCATTTCCACTGTCCATATTACCCCCAGGCTTCAGGGAAAGTGGAAAGGGTAAATCGTACTCTGAAGGAAGTCCTTACCAAATTGACAATGGAATTAAACTTAGACTGGGTCAAAATCCTTCCCTTGGCTTTGCTTCGAATCAGAGCTCTCCCTAAGAAACCATCTTTACTGTCTCCCTTTGAGATAATGTATGGAAGACCTCTTATACCCCCTGGGTTGGTCATTTCACAAGGACCTCTCACCCGAGATTTGTCTTTGCCTCTCTTGTTTCATCACCGCTCCGAACACTGGAAATATCAGAAATGGCTTCTTCCAGACCCAGTCTCCTCTCCAAACACTCCTCCCTTAACACCTGGGAGTCTAGTCTATTATAATACCCCAGAGGAGAAAGGGACTCTTGCACCAAAATGGGAAGGCCCCTATCCTGTCATTCTCTGTAACCCCACCACCGCCAAACTCTCCTTATCAGACAACCATCTCACTCCCTGGATTCCCATTTCTAGGTTGAAGCCATATCACCAGGAGGCCCCACCTGCTGACGACAGGACCACCCCAGAGGAACTCCAAGAATCACCTCCTGAACCTCCCCTTTACTCCTGCTTTCCAAACCCATCTCACCCATTTAAGTTGTGGCTCACACGGTGTTCCCTGCAGCCCAATTCCTCTTAAAGAAGGCACAATGAGCTCTCCCAACACCCTAGTCTTCTCTAACTGCTTGTTTTTTTGTGCTCTGCTTCTTTTCTGTGCTCTGTTGGGACTTGTCTTTACCCTCCTAACCTACCATGTATTTATTCACTCTTCGGGAACGATACTCAGAACATGGCATGCAGAAGGTCCGCGCAGTGGATGCAACTACTTGCTTCATCCACAACTGCACCTCTATTCCCCTAAAATTGTCACCTTCAAGGACCTTCATCCCTGGTAGCTGGAACTGGCCTTTCATTTGCTTCCTTTTTAATCAAACCAAAGACTATTGTCATTGGTGGCCTGAGATATATAATGGGTGTCCCTATTGGTCATGCAGGTTCCATGATGAACGTGGTAGCTGTTCTTACCACTCACTTGGCTACCCTGAAGGGTGGACTTCTAGTTACCTAAAGTGGCATAAAGGCTCTTCATCCGATAACAATGGATCATATACTTCAGATACACCTGACCCCAAGGCCAAACGTTGGGGCTATGTTGAGTTTGCTGTCTATGCTCGGACAACCTCAGCCAGACCCACAGGGTGGATGACTGTTGGCCGCACCCTGATTACGCCACCTAAGGCAACCAGCAACCATCCAGGTAGTCGAACACATTAAGGAGTCAGAATCAAAACTTCGAGATCTTATCCATAGCTCATCCAAAGAGGATTCAGAGCCTTCAACCCCCTAAGGTCCCCCTTCCACATGGCTCAATTTGCTACACCAAACTCTTTGATTATTAAACTCCTCCATTCTTTTGGTGCCTACTTCTCAGTGCTTTCTCTGTGCTTCACTTAGTCGTCCACTTCTAGCAGCGGTCCCATTAGCGGCAGGAAATATTTCAGCAAAAACCTACAATTTCTCTAAGTAAGGACAACCCCTACATGTGACACATATCCCACTGTGGGAAAGTTATTCCAACAATACTTTATTTCCTTTCATCTGTATCCACCTGCCAATAATGAATCCTTTACCCATTTGTTCCTTGAGCTATAGCACCCCATAGAGCCCTGGGTTTATGCAACCTGGACATTTCATCTGGTGTAATTGGTCTTTAAGTACCTCAACGATCAATGTCTCTGGCACCTGTATCTTGGTTACTGTAGTTCCTCTGCTTTCTTTGTATACTCCCACTGAATTCCGACAGTTGGCCCTACCTTCCCGCACCCGTAGGGCAGTCTTTCTGCCCGTTCTGGTAGGCCTCACTTTAACAACCTCAGTGGCGAGTCTCGGTCTCTCTGGTGGAGCTATAGGTCATGCTCTATGGGCATCCAATGATGTGCAACAAAAACTGCAGGAAGCACTCGATACCACTGCTGAGTCTCTTGGCTCCTTGCAGTGGCAGGTTACTTCATTGGCACAAGTGGCTTTACAGAACCGAAGGGCAATTGATCTTCTCACTGCAGAAAAAGGGGGTACATGCCTATTCCTCAGAGAGAATGTTGCTATTATGTTAATGAATCTGGGCTAATAAAAAGAAAGTTGTTAAATTGCAGGAATTATCGACCCAATTGCTCAAACCTACCTCCTCCAATCCCATAACAAGGTTCTTCCAATCCTATCTTGCCATGTACTTACTACCTCTCTCTGGGCCCCTTATTGGGATGCTCCTTTTTTGTGCTCTCTTGCCCTGCATAATGAAGTTCCTTCAAACCCAACTGCAAAAAATTCGTAATCAAACTTTCAACCAGCTTTTGCTTAGGCACTACCAGCCTCTGATGACCGACGAACCCCCAACATCTCCAAGAGAACAGTTCACTCCGTGATGAAGCTCACTACCAGGCACGATGGAATGCAATGGACATCAGACAGTGGGAGACTACAAGCTCGGAAAACCTCTTAATCTGCCATCCTGGATTCTTGAATCTTTATGACCTTCTAAGCTTCCTCATGGCCCTTGGCCTCTTCTATGTCACTACCCCAACATGGAACTTCTGCCAAAAATTGACCTTTGCTTTAATTTTTATCTTCATTCTGTTTTTATTCACTCTGATCTTCTTCAGGTCCTGTGGCACCTTGTCCAGGCAATGCTTCCAGTATTTTCTAGAGTCTCTGTTACAGGAACAGTGGCTGATACCAACAATCTCCTCCATCCAGGAATGGTTCCATGCCATCGACAACTTGTGGCTTCAGGGAACTTTCATTGACTTCACCCCTACGGAAGTAGCTGTCTATAGCCACTGGGTTTTATTTCTTGCTGCCATGATATTCCCAGACCTGCCCCCCGAGCATTCCTCCCCTTCCCTTTCTAGGCCTCACAGCACCCCCATACAGCAGGAAGCAGCCGGATCTAAAAACGACGCCCCACTTCCTAAGAAAACAAAAAGGGAGGAATGTTGGGAAAAGTATAAATGGCAGCCATACCCCAGAGAAAAACCCCAACATGGTGCCTAAGGACTTCTTCTTCCTACCTTCTTCATTTCTGCAGTGGTGCAAAAAGTTCCCACCCTTGTGAACTCTCCCGCCAGCGCCAATTTCAAATCTCATTGGTGGAGAACCTTAGCCCCAAAGAGAACTAATTCCTGGGTTCTGGAGATGATATCTGAAAGAACTTGCTTTCAATAAACGGGTTGCTGCCATTTATCTAAGCCCTACCATCTCCTCCTTAGTTCTATATAATCACACAGCTTTTTTGCAATAAAATTGGAATTCTCCCTTTGAAGTGTCTTTGCGTGGGGAATTATTTCACTCATGATCAGCAACATGACATCCAAAGGTTCTCCAGTGCCACCTGGTCATGGAAATTTCAGAAATTTTTTGGTATTTATTTAGCCATTTTTGAAGGATGATGTTGGAGGCACTGTGGGTTTCAATTCATGCAGGAACCATTATATGGTAAGGAAGCTCATTTCAATGAAATCTCTGGAGAACACTCACAGGCAAGCCTTCCCAAAGAGTGGCCAAAAGGTCACATGAAGCCAGGATCATTGAGGTCTACAATGTGAGTTCCATGTGTGTTGAGACTCTCAACTATGGCTGCCAAGTCTTTCAGAATAAAATCATGTGATATCCTGGCTGAGATTCCCAGTGCAATCTGGAAAGCCACCCTGCCCTCAATCTCAGTTTCCAAGGGCGATTCTCATGCGTGGCCTCCTAAAATCCCAACACATTTCATGGCAATACTTCTCTGAGGTCAGTTTCAGAACTCAGTCTCTAAGAGGAATCACACCAGAGTTCAAGCCCAGGTGGATCCAGTCATCTCTTTCAACCGCTACACAAATGACCACAATTAAAACCAAAACACTCCCACATGGCCATCATCTTCTTCCATATAGACACTAATCATAAACTCTGGCTGGAGTTTTCCATGAGGGGTGCAGCCCAAGACAGTCTCAAAAATAAGCTCTCTTGCCCCTCATTTGCCTAAATTCACGGTGGCCTGGACACCCATCCTGTGAACCAGGAGTTATCAAATAGGCCAGGTGTTAATACTGCTCTGCATCTCCAATTTGAGGCCTACTGACTGTCAGGTATAGATTCTTTATATGATTTGGAGTCATGAGAAAACCCAAAAACCTATGGGCTGGCCTCTGCAGGGCTTTGAATAAATAATTTGACCCAAAGGATCCCTATTAACACTTGATGGGGGTCAGGAAACTTACAAATGAATGTGAGAAACTTCATTCACAATAACTGCTCTTTTGGCCATTGTGGTTTTGGGTGCACTCATGGCATATCTCTTTACATAAATCAGGTGCTGAGAATCTAAGCCACAACCTCACACAGGGCCACGAGGTTTATTCAGACACATTCCTTTCCAAAGCAATTAAGCAAAGAGCAACAGGTGATGCCCATTCATTTGCATTTGAAAACTGTTTTCTTCAGGCTTCACAATGGGGTGGCCTTAGGCAAAGACCTTCCTGACATTCAGGGCAACAGAACAATTGATAAGCAAAAGGCCCAAAGCAGGGTTTCTCCACTGAGACTTTCTTGGTCACACTAATATCTGAGTTTTCTGAGATGCTCGCCATTCACTTCAGCTATCCAGTACATGGCCATGTCACAGATCTTGGAGGTGGTACATATCTTGGACACAAAACCATGAGCCTATTCTGGAGAGTGGCTAGAATTCTGGAAGGAAACAGAAACTTAGGAAGATAGCAGGTGTTGCCCATGGATAAGGCAAGCCTCAGTTCATTCATAAGTTGGGCAAGATGAATGCTGGGAATCTTTCTACTATACAGGACACATCAATTGTTGCATTCTCTTTTCTAATATCTACAACCACGGACACAGTGGATACACAGACATAGAAACACTTGCCTTGTCAAACTACTTACTAGAAGAAGTCCACTCCAAATCAAACAAACCACCTTTCCTACCTATTCTCAGATCATGAGACAAAACCTGAATCACACCCACAAAGGCACATCCTTCCCCCATGTAACTCTGTGACTATCCGGAGTGTCCTTTGAGTGGTGGGCCAAACTATGTTTCCCCAAAATGGCCTGTCCTATCTCAGATCTGGTCTCCTTGGCCAACTCTGTGAAGTTGTCAGGAGCCAGCAGTGAACCACCACCTGCTTTCTCAGGAAAGGACCCTATTCAGAGCTCTCCTGGTATTTGGCCATCCTCACATCTGTAGGTACCAAGAAAGACTGACACTCTCCTTGGTAAATCCAAAAAAATGAGCCATTGGGTATTGGACTGGACTGGCTCCAGGTGCCCGGCTTCCTGGATCCGAAGTTCAGAGAGTTCCATCACCAAGAAAGTGAGGTAGATCACTTCCTCAGGAACTGAATGAGGTCACTGCCTTGACAACCACTTTGTACGAACAGTTGCTTTCAAGGGTCCCATGAGATGGAGGCTGCCCCTACTTCCTGTGACATTTTCATAAGTTAGAATGGTATATAAACCATGGGCACTCGGGAACCGCTCTCCACCTAGGACTGGTTTGGTCCATCTTCTCTACATTAAGAAGAGGGAGGCTGATTCATACACATCCCTTCATGCTGACGAGGTTGTTTGCCATAGAAGATGACTTTTCTCTCTCAGTCTTTCATAGCTGCCTACATCTTCTCAAAAGATCATTTCTGCATGGACCTTTGATGTTCTCAACAGGTGGAAGATGCCCTACATTCCTGTATTGTAAAACTAACCCTGTCCCTGCTCTTCTGTAAAGTTTGATTGAGAGAACAGTGTATGGTTTGAGTTAATAACATGTTCAATTTGGGTTAGGAATATTTCTGCATGACAAATAATGGTATTGGGAAACTATGATATTTACAAGAATATATAGGTGAAATATAAGTATAAAAATAGAAATCTAGGGAAGATATGTAGCCCAGAAGGGCATTGGGCCCTTAATTGGTACACATAGCTTTGAATGATGTTCTGCAAAAATGTCTCAGATAAATCTATTTACAATGGCATAGGAGCTTGTACCTTGGATGATTGAATGACGAAGAGAACATCCACTCAAAAAGAGATAGTCGGTAGGATTAGGAAGATAGTCGGTAGGTTTAGAAAGAAGAGTGAGTATAGGATTTAGAGCAAAAGATCTTAAGCAATAGGGTTTCGGGTAGACAGTGAATGTAAAAGTCAGCATATGTGAAGAGTCAGTCACAATGATGAACAGGGGAAAATATGTAGGAATACAGACATAAATAGAGACATTACTAAATCAGGCAAAGTATAAAGTGAGTGATAGGATTAGACATTTTCAACAGGCTTGAGGTTGAATATATAATCTTAGGAAGAAACAAATATGTAGTCACCAATACGATTGACATTTCAGAGCATTAGGAAACCTGGACATGGAAGGTTTTAGTAATCCATGCTCACTTTTCATTTAGGCTTTGGTACAATCTTAAGAGTGACCTTTGCTTTTTTGGTCCAGAATATTACTGTGATAAAATGTATATGTAGATCAGATGACATGAGTATTTCTTCGACCATTTCTGGCAGCAATATTTAAAATATGTATAAATTAGTATTGGGGGTACAACGAGGTGTACCCTGTGTCTATAAATATAGAGATAATGCATGAATAGATCATACAGTTAATAAATAATATAACTGGTTCCACTTTAAATAATGGATTGAATTGATATCTGAAAATATATAAGAAATCATATATTGATATAGAATCATTCATAACAACTAGTTATACGTCTAATTGTAATCTTAGTGTTATGGTTTATCATGAAGAGTGTGTGAGTTTTGCTTCAAAAGTGATTATGGAAATCGAAAATAATGTGTTTGGAAAGAAGTCTCATGAAAAGACCAGTCAGACACATGGAGGAATACATGTTTCTGAAGCAGAAAGTGATTGAAAGTGAAATAAAGGCCTATAAATTTGTGAACGTGTGGATGAAATATATATGCTATAATGTGCATAAACTCAAGAAATAGAAATGTACCAGTGTTGAATAAAAATGAACTTCAAAATAAATGTCATGTCCCATAGGAATCTACTTGCATTGATATTAAACTGGGTTAGTTACTGTAGAAATATTAGGATTTATATGCACTATTCACTGAAGTTAGTTTTCAATACTAGGAAACAAATATGTATTTCAGGTGAATGAATATTTCTGAGAATAATCTTGTGAAAATTTGATTATAAATCCACATATATGAACAAGAATAAATTTAGGGAGTGTATAATAAGACACATATGTTAAATATTATGAAATATCTGGAGAGTATATATATATATATATATATATATATATATATATATATATATATATATATATATATATATATATATATATATATATATATATGCCAATCTAATTACACAGTGAAATATATATCATCCACACATCCAAAAATATTCATTTTAGTCGATATGGATTTATGTATAACTTTTTTTAACTAGGAAGCTCCCCCATAGGTTGAATTTTCAGTTCCTACATCGTTTAGGAGGAGTGATCTCTTCTCACAGTTTGTATCTGCCAAGTCATGTAACTCATGAAAATTTGCGTGTGATACCAGGTAGGATTCTATATGTGCATATAAAAATACATGTGCTGAATAGACTACAGAGAAAGGGAGACAGGAATTCACATATTTGTTAA